>NW_007754082.1:4594-8189 GCF_000696425.1 Galeopterus variegatus
TCTTTTCTGTGTAAGACATGGCATGGCTGTCACCATTAGAAACATGAGGTGGAACTTTGGCGCTACGCTTGGGGCCCATTTTAAACAGCAAAATCACTAACACAAAACACAAGCATGTGATAAACTTAGCGCTAAACAGAGCACAGTAAGGACACTTGTTTACATTATATCAGCTGACCCAAGAAACAGTGTCATCTTATTCAAACTCAGCTGGTGACTCAAATTTTTGGCCCACTGTGCATGCCTGTGAGTGACCACAAAAGCACCGTTAAGTATTGATTTGGGGTTACAAATAAATTTTAATGAGTAGGTGAATTTGCAAATACAGAATCTGTGAATAATGAAGATCAGCCATACTTCCAAAAACATCATTGAAAGCATTTCTATTCTGTACTAAAATATTATTTTACCAATATCAACACGGATAGTCCTGGACTTATGATGGTTCAACATATGATTTTTCAACTTTAGGATAGTGCAAAACTGTCAGAATTTCTACAAACTTCAAATTTTCAAATTTTGAATTTTAATCTTTTCTCAGGCTAGTGATATGTGGTACACAAGATATTCAACACATTATTATAAAATGGGTTTTGTGTTAGATAATTTTGCCCAACTGTAGACTAATGTAAGCGTTCTGAACACGTTCAAGGTAGGCCAGGCTAATCTGTGATGTTCAGTAGGTGAGGCGTGTTAAATGCATTTTTGACTTGGATATTTTCACCTTTGAAGGGTTTATCTATACGTAATGTAAGTCGAGGGCATGTGTACTGTCATGTCTTAATATTCTAACCCTTCTTTACTTTCTCATCTTTGAAAAGCCCTTGGAATTAAAAAAACCCAGAACTTCCTTGGTTATTACTCCCCCCACTAACTCTACGTCACTAAGGACTGCATTTTCTGTTGTTGTTAACACATAAATCAGGTGACAGAGGAGAAACTGTAGCAGATGTCCCACTGCATCCCCTCACCCTAGCCTGAATGTCACTTGCAGACGTGCCTGAAGCTTCCTTTGTTTCTCAGCCTGAGGACATTCTCTGTCCAGCGGAATATGCTAGATGAACAGAGGGCGTATGAGAAGCAGGGCAGACTCAATGCCTCAGGAGTAATTGGGAGCCCGATTTTTTAACCCTAAGTGGGACAGCTCTGGGACAGGTCCCATGCCATCTTTCAGAGGGTCCCTGCTGCCCACACATGCACCTGCTCAGTGGTGCCCATGCTATGGACAGTCCCACTTTTCCTATCTAGAACCTCACTTTGTGGATTGCTTCCCACATGAACTCCTTTTATTTTAATCCTTCAATCAGATTCTGCATTTATAGTAACCCAAACTAAGGTAGGAATAGTTTTCTCTGAGAATCCTGATGGACTATTTGCATTTCTGCAGAATTGTTGGAGCTCCCAATAGAGGCACAACATGGTCTACTAAAATGCAGCTCTACAGATACTGGCCCCAGTTCTGCCACGACCTAATTATTTGGTGCCTGTTAGTGTCCTAGGGCTGCTGTAACAAATTACTGTAATTGGGTCACTTAAAACAACAGGAATTTCTTCCTTCAGGGTTCCGGAGGCCAGCAGTCTGAAATCCAGGGGCCATTATTTCTCCGAAGGCTCTCAGAGTGATTTCGATCCAGACCTTTCTCCAGCCTCTGGTGTTGCCAGCTGTCCTTGATGTTCCTTGGCTTCTAGACATGTCACTCCAATCTCTGTCTGTGTCATTACATGGTGTTCTTTGAGTGCATCTCTGCTGGTGTCTCTTCTCTTCATATAAGGACACCAGTCACTGGATTAGGGCCTGTCCTATGACCTCATCTTAACTTGATTACATCTGCAAATACTCTGTTTCTAAATCAGGTTACAAATACAGGAAGTTAGAACTTGAATATATCATTTGGGGGACACAATTCAGCCAACAGTGCCCTACATCCCTCGTCTACAAAAAGCATTTAATGAAGAAGATATCCTCTGTCATTCTATAATTTAGACTTTAAAGATGAGTGTTACTTACATTGCTACTGTTCTTTTTCTGTTTACTCCAACCTTCCTTCCCATTCTCACCACAGTATAAACCCAATTATAGTTTGTTGAAAAGGAACCATACACATCACTACATATTTAAACTTAGAGAAAATAAAGCATGGATCAAATTGATGTCTCTTAAAATAATTATATTTTCAACCTTAAGTATTTGGTTTTCCAATCCAGCCTGAGGTACTCATTTAACATTTATAAAATACTTCTAAATGGCTAGGTAAAAGTAACAATTACTAATGACATGAATTTCCTCAAGGATAATTATGTTGCTGAAGATATGTTGCTGAGGTACAATCAAATAAAAAATTAATGGGAGAATTTTATCTGTCCAGGATTTGATGTAGATTTGCAAAGTTCCTTGCCAGAGAAAGTGTTTTAATGGGGCTGATTCCATTTTATTTTTCTTTAAGCTATGATGTATTCTGTTAACTGAAAATGAAAACAACAGTTATAAATAAAATCATTTACCCTCAGGAGCAAAGCTGCAGAAAGACTGCTATCCTTGTAGGTTGTTTGCTTTCTGATTGCTTATTTTGTGAGATTTTTGCTCTTTTTAAAAAAATGTTCTGTTTGTGCTACAGCAGCCAATGGACATGAAAGCAAATTACCTGCAGGAGGAGGTAAATGGATTGTTGACACGGCTGTGTGGCGGGACCCCAGGTCTAGCTGCCAAGAGGCAGGCAGGGGCCTGGCTTCCAGGCTGCTGATAGCCACGGAGCCCGGCCGGCAGTGCCTGGGCCCCAGTGAGCCTTTGGGCTTGAGTGACAGGAAGTCACATACATGTGGTATCATTTTCAGCTGCCCAGAGAGACAGATGCACCCGATCAATATCACTGTCTAGTATCAAAGACATATTGTTATCTCACCAGGCATTTTTAACCAGCGAGAACACCGCGGCTCCTTCATTCCATCAGAACCTGCAGGAGCCTTTGGGGTTTTCCATTTTCCTGGTCAAAGGGGTGAGGAAAAAGCTCATCAGGGACTGGGACTCTTATATTCAGAAACTCCCTTCAGCTCAGAGACATGGTAGCTATTTTCATCTAATTGCATTGCCGGTGCTGGTTGCTGTCATGCAGAGAGGCTGTCCATGAGCTGATGGTGGCAGCATCCCTTCCGACCTCTCCTGACTTTAAAGAAGCGTGAGACGGTCTGTCGGTTCACGTACTGCTGGAGGAGCTGTCGCTACCCTCCCTGTTGCATTTGGGTGCAGTCTCAAAGTGTTCCTTCAACTTCTTCACAAGACGGACAGATAAATATCACCACTCCCAGTGTTGGGCAGGAGAGTAATCAGTGAGCCTCCTCCTTCCAGAAGTTACCTGGGCATGGTCAGGCTGAGAGTTGAGATGATCCACTCTAAAAAAGAGAGAGGTTTTTTTGCATTAACAGGATAATTGGCCTAATTTTCCCCTCACACTGTGGTGAACATGCACTTAGACACCTCCCACAGGCAGCTTCCCACTGGACCCCTCTGCCATCCAACCCTATGGCATTTGTCGGCATGTCCAGGAACATAAGGGCCCTCATGGTGTCTCCGATTTAAATTTCTGCAGGTGTTTTGACA
>NW_007754083.1:0-266 GCF_000696425.1 Galeopterus variegatus
TGACTGGATATTGTGTGACTCGATAACTGTACACAGACACTGTGCTCTCGATGGTAACTTTATCTCACAAGGATATGGGTTATGAATTGCAAAACTATATGGAAGTGAATAAATGTCAGATAATTAGTGCATAGTTTCTCACAGTAGGTTAAAAAAAGTTAGAAATAATCTAGGGAAGATGCTAGAGTGAACCCTCTGGTGGTAGATTGGAGTTAGAAAGTATAATCTAATGTGTATTTTAATCTGCCTGTCCAGATAGATAGATA
>NW_007754083.1:3479-3727 GCF_000696425.1 Galeopterus variegatus
ACGAATTTTAATATTACATATTTGCACAAAAATTCTAACTCAGTGTCTCAAAATAACAGCATTTTTGTTCTGTTTTAAAGTGCAACAAGTTCACTCATGGCATCACCAGATAGACATTAATATTCTGAGGTATTTATACTTCTACTAACACTTCGGTGATCCCCTAAGGTCAAGGCCAAATTGCAAGATAAGAAGTTTGCCTTTAATCTTTTCCCTCCAAATCCAAACTGTAGGACAAGGCAGTGGAC
>NW_007754083.1:5526-6242 GCF_000696425.1 Galeopterus variegatus
CCTCAAAACACCACAGACCAGGAAGATTATAAAACCTTAAAATGTTAAAATAATAGTCATATTGTTGTCACTTGTGCATAACATATGCACATATATATTACTAATGTATGTACAGTTCATAAGTGAATATAAACCTATATACAAGGTTAAATACAAATGTCTCCTGTGGCAGGGTCAGTTCCCAGAGCAAGGAAGACACCCTGCCTGAAAAGAGCTGCAGCCTAGAACTTGTCATCCTGGCCTCATTCAGCAGTGTATCTGCTCCCATATCCTGTCACTCGACTTGAGGGGATGGGACCTGGAGCTCTGTCCAATCACGGGCACTGGGGAGGGAACTACAATCAGGCGTGCAGATGGGGAGGTGGGGCCAGCCTTCCACAATCTAGCGGGATTTTTGTCTCTTGTTCCTGCCAAGTTTGTTGAGTCTTCACAGCTCCGTGTCCTCTGCTCTGGGAGGCCGGGGTGGCTCCACTGTAGCCTCTGTAGCCCTGTCACCCACACACACTGGGAGATCCACAGGGAGGTCCCAGGATACCCCGGAAGCTGGGAAATGGTTAGTGTGCGGGCCGGGGTCCCGAGATGGGGGAGGTGGCTGTGTGGAACCGGCGGGAACTCGGTTGCTGTGGGACACGGGCCTCCACGCAGTTAGGTCAGTTATCTGCGGCCCCGAGTCTGCCGCTGATGCATCTCAAGCCCTTTATCCCCTCCAGATGCAT
>NW_007754083.1:7930-8188 GCF_000696425.1 Galeopterus variegatus
TTATCATTTCTTCACAGAGAAATTGATGGCTCTTTTATTTATTTATTTGTCCTTTTTGAGACTGGCCACACCGCGCTCAGCCAGTGAGTGCACCGGCCATCCCCATATAGGATCTGAACCCGCGGTGGGAGAGCCGCTGCGCTCCCAGCACGGCACTCTCCCGAGTGCGCCACGGGCTTGGCCTGATGGCTCTTTTAAAAATAGCTTTTGAACATTTCCCATGGGAGGAAAGCAGAGAATAATTGCCTGACACTCCTA
>NW_007754084.1:0-2085 GCF_000696425.1 Galeopterus variegatus
TCCGGCGCATGCGCTCGTGCGTCACGGTTCGCGGTCGGCCCCGCGGCTCCGGCACATGCGCAGTGTCTCTGAGGGCAGGAATGAAGACGCGGCCGGTGAAGGAGGCGAGGACGGCGGTCGGCAGCAGAGGCCGCGGGCGGAAAAGCCAGCGCCAAACGGGGTCGCCAGGGAGGCAGTCACTTATGAGGCCTGACTCATGAACGGGAGCAGAGAGGGAGGGAAAGAAACACACTGAACGTTCAGGAGGAGAGGACGGAACTGGGGTCACTGGAGCGGGGAAAGGGCGGGGCGGAGACCGGTTAATGCACAGGGAGAGCGGACACTTAATGACGACCGTGCCAGCTGTCCTGATCGGATCATCACATGTCACACACGAATACTGACAGTCAACGCTGAACCCCACAAATACGCACAATCGTTTCAATAAAAAAAAATTAAAACTTAAAAATAACGGGGGGAGGGGGGGCCGGCCCGGTGCGCCGCTTGGGAAGCGCGGCGGCGCTCCCGCCCGANGGGTTGCAATCCGTTGCCGGACCCGGAAAAAGACAAAAAAAAAAAAAAAGAAATACTTATTGTTTACATCATGTCTTTCTGTCATGTTTGATTTTTGAGTAATATGTATTATTTCTGTGATCTAAAGAGAAAAGTGGATGAAAAAGACCAAAAGTGAGAATATAATCAACCCAATGCATCAGAAGACAGTGAAGGGTGGCTGATCCCAGGGTAATTTCTGATGGGCTGCACCAGGGAGTGGGGCTGGAATCAGATTCAAGAGTGTTGGGGCTTATTTGCAGGGCTCTGTGCATGTATCCTTTATCTGCTGCTGACAGGGTGTCTGCACATAGTGTGCCTGCACACAGCATGTGTGCACATGGCATGTTCGCACATAGCATGTCTTCGTGTAGTGTTTCTGCATAGTGCACGTCTGCACAGGGCATGTCTGCATGTAGTGTGTCTGCATAGGGCATGTCTGCACATGGTATGTCCGCACAGGGCGTGTCTGCATGTAGTGTGTCTGCACATGGTGTGTTTACACAGGGTGTGTCTGCACAGGGTGTATCTGCATGTAGTGTGTCTGCACAGGGCATGTTCACACATGGTGTGCCTGCACATAGTGTGCACAGTGTGTGTCTGCACAGGGTGTATCTGCATGTAGTGTGTCTGCACGGGGCATGTTCACACAGGGTGTGTCTGTACGTAGTGTGTCTGCACAAGGCATGCAGGTCACTAGGCTGGAGTCGGAGGCTGCCCACCCAGCCTGGCAGGACAGGACACCAAGAGAGCCTGGGGAAGGCCAGCCAGGCTGCAGGCCAGGGCAGCCAGTCTGCAGGTGGGCCTGCTGTATTGTGCGCATGAAGAACCGAAGGGGAGTGCAGATGTTCTGTGTGTGGGCAACAGCGGACGAATGAGATAGGTGTGCCCGGCGTCCTGCTCCTCGGCGCTGCTGGGCCGTCGCGTTAAAGCCTTCCCGGCGGCGGGAAGTGTCCCGGCCCGTGCCCTCCGTGAGCACCTTCCTGCTGGCTTCCCCGCGCGGCTGGCGGGCACGGGGACTCATCCCACAAAGGCCGCCCTCACTGTGGCCGCCCTGTCACCAGCCAGAGCTGTCAGTTACGTCAGTCATGCCGCTGTGTGGCCATGTCACCGGCATAATCGGCAAGATTAGGTGGCCACAAAGAGCTGTCAGTGAAGTGGTAATTGCGTTCAAGGGAGGTAGGAGCCTTTGCCTGGTCTCTGAGCAATGCTGCGTGGGCACAATAAACATCCCAATGCTCGTTTTGCGTTCTGAATGCCAGACAGCGGGTCACGGTGCAGCCATGGACGCCGCCACCGGGAGCCGGCGGAGCGGGCCACGCAGCCCACGGAGAACAAAGCCCGGCCTGACGGGCTGCAGGGACCCCTCAGGACGCCGAGCTCCGGGTGAGGGGGCGACCGCGCGGCAGCTGCTGCCGACGCTGTCACAGGCGCCCGCCCGGCAGTGGCTGGCGACAGGGAAGGGAAGAACGAGCGCGCACCACCGTCTGCAGCCGGCGCCGTGGGGACGAGCCCGTCACGCCACGTTCCAGCGAACACGAGTCAACCCGGTCG
>NW_007754084.1:2279-4077 GCF_000696425.1 Galeopterus variegatus
CTGAGGGTTGCGATCCGTTGCCAGACACGGAAAAAGACAAAAGACAAAAAAAAAAAAACAAAAAAAAAACGGGGGGGTGGGACCCTGCGGACCTTGTCTGGATTCTGACTTGAAGAAACCACCCGTAGAAAGAGACTGAGACAAGGGAAACTGAGAAACGGACGAGGGATTAGATACCACGGGAGCCCCGCTCGTTTTGTTGGGTGTGATAATTTTAGAAAGATGTCCTCGTTAGTGGGACACACTAAATCATTCGTGGATGAAACGATGCGCTGTCTGGGGTTTACTTCACATGCTCTGGCAAAAGCCACGGGCAAACGCTGGAGGGGACAAGGCCGCGACGCCAAACAGCGCCGGTCGTCTCTGAGGTGAGTGAGGTGCGAGGGGTTGGTGTTCCTCCTCTCTGCTTTTGTGTTTTAAGATACATGACAGTCTGTTCTTCTGTGACCCATGAAGTAATGCAGCGGCAGGACGGCGCTGGCGGCCGCGCCAACTGCGGGCACGGGGGTCGCCCCGCAACAGTCCGGCCTGGCACCCGCCGCCCCTCTGCCTGGACTGTTCTCGCTCGCCTCCTTCAGGTCTTCCCTCACGTGGCTTTCTCGTGAGGCCATCCCTGACTTCCGCAGGTAAAATGCCAACTGCTCCCCACGCCCTCTCCTCCTCTTCCTTTAGTTTTACACTATAGCATCTTTCCCCTATTAAATTCTACGTCATGAAATGGAACCCCATGATGGCAGGTTTTCGTTTTGTTTATGTGTACCCAGTGTCCAGGGCAGCACTTGGCACGTGGACGGTGCCCCATGGGCATCTGACAAGTAGACGAGTGAGTGGCTTCAGTTGCAGGTGTCGGTTCGTGTACCTGGGGTCTTTGGATTCTTAGAGCAAATGGCCCACCCTGCCTGCACCATTACCCTGACACAGCAGCTGCTCCTGGGCCATCACCAGGGGCGGTGCAGACTTGCAGGGCCCCTCAGCAGCTGAGGAAGGAGAGGTCGCCATCACTGGCTGTGCCTTGGTTGTCCTGACATGGCCCTCACTGGGCACTAATGTTTCGATGCACTCGGGAAGACCCCCTCCAGTCCTAAGAGAGCCATCCCTCATCTCTAGGCATGCTTATTTAGTAGTAGGGAAAGCCACCTTTTCTGGGTGCAGGATATTGAAGATGTCCTAGATAAGACCTCATTTTGACACCAAGAAGCACTGGAAACATTTTGGAGGCCTTAACCAACTTGGTCACAGTGCTCAGTGAAAAGCAGCTGACGCCGTCTCTACTGCAGCCACCTCTCTGCACAGAGTGGGGGACCCAGGACCCACACCTGCCCTCCACCGGGCCAACTGGCGCCTCGTGCTGGCTCGAGTCCCTCTTCCTTCCCACTGAGTCTCAAGGGGTAGCGAAGCAGTAGCGTTAGCGCCTGCTTGTAGGAATGCGGGTGTGGAACTGAGTGCGGCTGGGAGCCTGGCTTACACCAGACCAATGCGACCAGCACCTCCTTTTACGAGCTGATCCTATCTGAACACTCGTACACGCACACACGGATCCACGTACGAGGAGGATCTTTACTGCAGCGTAGGGCGCACCACAAGGCAAAAAAAGCCGCCTGGAGGGGCTCGGTGGGGGCCAGATTGTACACATCAGTGGTGATTCCTGCCATGACACGTCACGCAGACCTGAAAACTGAGGGGGATCTGTGTTTCGATATAAAAATCTAAGCTATAATATTGAATGGAAAAACCAGGTTGGGCCGGCCCGTGGCTCACTCGGGAGAGTGCGGTGCTGATAACACCGAGGCCCCGGGTT
>NW_007754084.1:4856-8187 GCF_000696425.1 Galeopterus variegatus
CACGGCCTGCAGCTGCTGGGGCGGGGGCTCTGCTGTGGAAGGAGCGGCGGCTGCTGGACGCCCAGGCGGCTGCCCGAGGCCAACGAGCCCTGGAGCGGTCGCATCCCGCCGGGTGTCCGAGCGCTGTGCATGCGGGCGCCGCGCTTCTGTGTGCATGGCCTCTCCTGGGAAGCGCCGTTTCCACCGCTCGGTCCTACCTCCTGACTGGCACGAGCCCCACACTCAGCCCCAGCAATGGTGGGAACTCACAGCACTGACATCTTCTCAGTCGTTACAGTGACATAGGCACACACATTATACATAATAATACATCTACGGAAAAACATTAAAAATTAGTTTTGGTTCTCATTCTGTTTTATCGCTTAAGGGTAGTTATATTTTTTACCACATATTTGGGAACAAATGTAAGGTAAAAATGATCACCGAGACCTGAAACCAAGTAGAATCAGTTTGATGATGTTTCTCCAGGGCCAGAGAACAGGGCCAGACACCAACCAATTTCCCTGCACTGATTTCATTATTTGTTACAACTGAAAATGATGCAGCATATAAGGACATAATTTAAAACAATAATACGATTTCCACCACTTTTTTTTCTTTTCTTTTTCTGCTGAGAGCTGAGTTTTATGACTTATTTTACCTAAAATAGAGTTGTGTTCATTGGGTTAAATATTGATTGTGATGTATCTGGAGATGACTTTGAAAATTTGTCTCCTTCAAAGTTGATGAGATTGTTATTTAGGTGATTCTCAAATGCATACCAATTCACAGATGTCTCCTAAGTGTATTATTCTTCAGGAAGACAATAGCCTTTTAACATTCTAGAAATTGTGCGTGTGGGTTCTCAAAGAATGCACAGGAAATCTTGAAAAAGTGTAGTAGCATGCCCTAATCGCTCTCTTGGGTGTGCATCAACTGAATGTTTAATTCGGAAAAAAGTTTTCAAATGTATTAAACAAATTGAAAGCAGTGGTTGTAGTTTCTGTACAGTCACAGTTAATTTATTTTTTAAGGTGAAATTTGCCTGATTCTCAGGTTTGCAGTCCATTGTTTTGTGTGAGTAAAAATAAATTTAGTAAAATTCTAATTCTTACGTTAAAGGACTGTTTTAAATTCATATTTATAACTCAATTCTTTCAGGACTCATTTAAGGCAGCTAGATTATTCCAGCATGAAATAATAAATGCACCTGCTTAGACCTAGCTTTTGCACAGGGAAGGCAAACTTGTTCATTTAATGCATTGCTCTTAATGGAATTTACAATCTGTACTAATTGTATAAGAGCTTCATTTAAGCAGAGAAGTCACTTTGCTCTGAATATCCATGGGAACTAAACAACATGTTTCCCTGTATTTTACTCAGTTTCAGTGTCGCACCAGGAATTCCTCATGGTTATGCCTCACAGTTCTGTTCAACCCACCTGGGCATACCTACTTATACTTATGTTTTATATATATATATATATATATATAGTTATATAGTTATATAGTTATATATATAGTTATATATATGTATATATTTATTTATATATATATATATAGTTATATATATAGTTTATATATAGTTATTTATATATATAGTTTTATATATAGTTTATATATATATATTGGTTACAGTATAGTGATGTTTTATTAATATTCATTTATCTAATTAAAGTTTCCAAAATTAATTGTTTAGATAGCATTCTAATGCAGAAATACTTAAATCAGCAAAATATGTGCAAGATCTGGATGCTGAAAACGACAAACTCTTATGAAAGAAATCAAAGACCTAAATAAATTGAGAGATGTACCATGTTCATGGTTTGGAAGGTTAATATTGTCAAGATGGCAGTTCTCTCCAAACTGAGCTTTAGATTTAATACAATCCCAATAAAAATCCTATCATGGGCCAGCCCGGTGGCACACTGCTACAGTGCGCCGCTTGGGACCGCGGTGGCGCTCCCGCCAAGGGTTCAGATCCCACATACAGACCGGCCACTCACTGGCTGAGCAAGGTGTGGGCGTAACACCGAGGGTTGCGATCCCGTTGCCGGTCCCGGTCCAGTACGGGCGCGACACTGAGGGTTGCGATCCGTTGCCGGTCACGAAAAAAGACAAAAAGGGAAAAAAAAAAAAAATCCTATCAGATTTTTTTTTATAGATATGGACAAGGTGATCCAAAAATTTATATAAAATGGTAAAAAGACTAGAATAGCCAAACAATTTTGAAAAAGAATGAAATTGAAGTATTACACTACCTGTAATGATAAATGATACACTACCTAAATGACAGACACATAGATTAATAGAACAGAATGGGAATTCCAGAAACAGACCCACACAAATATACTAAACTGGTTTTGATTGTAAAAGAAATTAGTGGAGAAATGACATTCTGTTCTGTTCAAAAAATGGTGTTGGAACAGTTGGATGTCCATAGGCAAAATAAAAGAAAAAAAAGAACCTAGACATATATGTCACACATGATACAAAAACTAAGTTAAAATGTTTTATACACCTACACATTTATGGTCAATTTGTTTTTGCCAAGGGTGCAAAGGCAATTCATCAGAGAAAAAATAATCTTTTCACCTCACTGGGTTGGAGCAATTGAATGTCCACATTAAAAACAAAAAACAAACAGACAAAAAACCCATTTTAGCTTGTCCTTGCATCTTATACCAAAACTAACTCAAAATGGATATGAGAATTAAGCACAAAACCTAAAACTATAAAACTGTTGGAAGAAAACAAGAGAAAATTTTTGCGACCTTGGGATAGGCAAAAATTCTTAGATTTGTACCAAAACATGATCCATAAAAGAAAAAGTTGATAATTTGGACTCCATCAAAATTTAAAACTTCTGTTCTACAAAAGACATTATTAAGAAAATGAAATAATGAATCATAGACTGGGAAAAAATATTTGTTATCATATAAATGACAAAGGACTTATATCCTTCAAAACTCTCAAAACTCAGAATTAGAAAGAATAGAATAAGCATTGGCATGGCTCATCACTGAGCCGTGCCACTTGTGTGCCTCAGCGCGGGGCCCCCCGGGGCCTGTGGACCAGCCACCAATCCCACTCCACTCGCGGATCTCTGGCAGGGCTGGTGGCATGGGGAGCCCCCGGCCTGTGTCAGGAGGGCAGGGAAGAGGATCCCGGCCAGACTGTCACTCCACCACACCTGGGGCTTCGGCCCCAGGTAAACTCCCTGCTTCCGGGAGGCAGATACCATCTCTGTGGCCTTCAGTTCAGAAGAACCCCAGTCTGATTTCTGGTTGGGAGAGGGGTGACCGCTTGATCCTGCCGGAGAGTTGACGGCCTGAGAGCGCCGAGCCGGCTCA
>NW_007754085.1:0-2303 GCF_000696425.1 Galeopterus variegatus
ATCGCTTATACAATGGGATGCAACTTCATGGGCTTGTGGTAAGGAACAAATGAGATCACTTGCACACCAAATGGGCATGGTGATTCTAGGGAGTTTTACAAATGTTAAGAGGAGTGATGAATGCAGGAATGTGTTCACCATGTGTTCTGTTTACAGCCACAAGGATACCTACACATTGTAGAGTTGTCCAAAACTGCATGAAAACAGATGGTGTTTGCGGTATAGGCTGGAATCTCTAACCACAAACATTTGTCTCTGATCAAATCACTCCTTTCTGCCCAAACACCTGCCATGGGTCCACATAATCTGGAATTAAGTTGAAGCTCTGTTGCCTGGTATTATCTGACCCTAAACTACTCTCCCAGCCATATGTCCCATACTTTCATTTATAGATCCCCATTCTTTAGTCAAAATAAAGGCTTCCCATTCACCAGATATTCCCTGAAATTTCCTACCTTGCTGTTTATCCACTGCTTAGAACGTTCTCCCCCATTTTTACGTGTCCTGGCCTTTAAGACTCAGTCCAAATGTCACTTCCTTCATGATCTTTCTCTGGGTCCTACATTCTGAAATATTCTCTCTTCCTTAAAGTTCCACAGAGCTTTGCCATTTTACTATTCTGCCCTTCGGTATCATGATCTATGCACATAATTTATCTTCCCAATTACACTGTAGACACGTGAGCACTGAACTCCATTTGTTTTGGTTTCCATAGTACCTACATGGCTTGGGCCAAGGCAATGCACTTAACAGAGACTCAATGAATGCGTAATGAATGAGTGGAGGAGAGAGACTACATCTGTGGATACAAATAAGAGAACATCAAAAGGAGACCCCCAACTCTAACTCTCTTTAGGAGATGGGGGATTTGAGATAAACAAGTAAAATCAACAATCTACGAAATTCTGAAGGACACATTGTAGAGTTGTCCAAAACTGCATGAAAACAGATGGTGTTTGCGGTATAGGCTGGAATCTCTAACCACAAACATTTGTCTCTGATCAAATCACTCCTTTCTGCCCAAACACCTGCCATGGGTCCACATAATCTGGAATTAAGTTGAAGCTCTGTTGCCTGGTATTATCTGACCCTAAACTACTCTCCCAGCCATATGTCCCATACTTTCATTTATAGATCCCCATTCTTTAGTCAAAATAAAGGCTTCCCATTCACCAGATATTCCCTGAAATTTCCTACCTTGCTGTTTATCCACTGCTTAGAACGTTCTCCCCCATTTTTACGTGTCCTGGCCTTTAAGACTCAGTCCAAATGTCACTTCCTTCATGATCTTTCTCTGGGTCCTACATTCTGAAATATTCTCTCTTCCTTAAAGTTCCACAGAGCTTTGCCATTTTACTATTCTGCCCTTCGGTATCATGATCTATGCACATAATTTATCTTCCCAATTACACTGTAGACACGTGAGCACTGAACTCCATTTGTTTTGGTTTCCATAGTACCTACATGGCTTGGGCCAAGGCAATGCACTTAACAGAGACTCAATGAATGCGTAATGAATGAGTGGAGGAGAGAGACTACATCTGTGGATACAAATAAGAGAACATCAAAAGGAGACCCCCAACTCTAACTCTCTTTAGGAGATGGGGGATTTGAGATAAACAAGTAAAATCAACAATCTACGAAATTCTGAAGGCGAAATCTCCAGTAATGGTTACGTAATTGTGGAGTTAAGTGCTTACATGCAAAGAGACATTTTGCTGGAATTCAAGTTCACTGTTATACACTTCTTACTGCTCTGCTTTACCTTAAGTTCTATGGTGTCTAACTTAAAACTTATATTGTAGCCACTGAGTTAATGGAATTGATGAGTGACAAATCAAATGTCAGTCAGCATTTGCAGCTTACTAAGGATAGAGAGCAGGGCTGAGAGAGGGAAACCACAAGAACCTGTATCTGCCCCCCCGCCGCTCCAGGCTCCTTCCCAGCTCAGAAATCATTGATCATGCCAAGAACAGGGAGATCTGGAGACACGAGGCTGGATCGATGACCTCTACGGCTTCCGTCTAACTTTGAGATTCTAGACGCTTCAATATTTCTCTGGCTTTCTTGATCTATCATCAAGGATGTCTCAAATGTGTCATTTCATTGGCTCGAAATAGACACTTCAAAGGGCAAGCATGGAAATGAAGGAAAAGTAAGATGTATTCTGCCTGCTTCATCCTTCGTGAGAAACGGCAGATTCTCGAGTCACGGTTAAGCTTCCATTTCCATGGTTGATCCATGAAGCACAAGACCGAAGTGCTGCATTTCTTCCTCTTATAACCCTTTTTATTATGCATTTC
>NW_007754085.1:7203-8186 GCF_000696425.1 Galeopterus variegatus
TGACAACACTGTGCCAGGGGTTGCGATCCCCTTACTGGTCAAAAAAAAAAAAAAAGTAAATAAAAATAAAAAAATTAAAAAAAAATGTGTTGAATGAGACATGAATAATTTATGATCATAATAGTGAATCTGAAACACAAAGAGAAAGTTAAACCATCTCCCATATATTATGAAAAAAATGTAAAAAAATTAGATAGTGCACCTCACAATGGTTTTTTAAAATTTAAAGCACATGATCTTAGTATTTAATGGTTAGATATATTGTAAAAATCTTTGCAGTTCATTATGACCTACTGCCTCAAATTTATGAACAGTTGAGATTTGGCTACTAGGTTGAAAGTGTTTTTAGTAGGTTAAATTTGTACTTCTAAGAAATTTTTAATATCTATGTATAGTGAAATATATGATGGTTATTAGGTTTATCCAATCACTTAGTAAAAATAACGAGTAGTAGGTAATATTTATTGAGATATGCTATTTCCAGGCACAGGCCTAAATCTTTTTCCCATTCTAAGTCATTTAATTCTCCGGAAGACTCTGAGGTAGGAGCTATTATTACAATACTCCATTTACCAATGAGGAAACCGAGACACAGAGAGTCAAAATATGCAATCAAAGTCACGCAGCTAACTAGCAGTGGAGCCAGGAAACAATAGGGAATCTGTCCAGTCTTCTATTCAGTTATCTATTTTCAATTTAAAAATCACCTTTTGGGTACCTACGATGTACCAGGAACTGAGGTAAGTAACAAGGATGTGAAACAGTGACATAATCTCTATTGTCATGGCAATCACTGCATAGTTCTGGAACAGAGGGGTGGACCAGAAACCAGGCTGCCCACGAGACCAGCTCCACCTGGGGAAATGGAAACCAGGAATGTCTAACCAGGCAGGGAGGCAGGCCTTTCTCCCATTTTTAAATCCTATTTCAACAGTGGAGTCATGAAGCATCATAGAGTGATCCAAGTTCTCCCTTCTCCTTCC
>NW_007754086.1:0-1193 GCF_000696425.1 Galeopterus variegatus
TTTTTTTTTTTTTTTTTATCATGCTTGATATTCACTAGGCTTTGGAATCTGAAGATTGATGTCTAACAATTGTGGAGAATTTTTGGCCATTTTCTTAAATTTTATCTTCCATATTTTCTATCTGGAACTTGTATTTGAAGTATGTTAGATCTACTTATTTTACCCTCCCTTCTTCTTAATCTGTCTTTCATATTTTCCATTTCATTATCTTTCTGTGCTATATTCTGCATAATTAATGTCTTGAGGTTAGCTAGTTCTCTCTTCAGCTGTATTTGGGCAGTTTATTGAATTTTAAACAAAATTTTCATTTTAACTATAATACCCATTTTTAAAATTGTAGTAAAATATACATAATATAGAATTTACCATTTTTAACCATTCATATCATTATGCAACCATCACTGCTAGTCATCTCCAGAACTTTTTCATCATCACAAACTGAAATCTGTACCCATTAGACAGTAATTCCCCATTTTTTCCCCTCTCCCCTGCCCCTGGCAACCACCGTTTAACTTTCTGTCTCTAAGAATTTGACTATTCTAGGTACCTCATGTAAGTGGAATCATACAATATTTGTCCTTTTGTGTCTGTCTTGTTTCACTTAGCATAATGTTTTCAGGATTCATCTGTGTTATAGCATGTTCATTGAGTTTTAAAAATTTTAATTTACTATACATTTTTTGTTTCTAAAGTTTTATTTAGTTTTTTTGTCAGACTGCCTTATCCTTTTTTTGGTAGTCATTTCTTTTCTTTGTGATATTCTCAAGGCTTCTTTTATTTCTTAACAACCTGTTAAATATATTTATTTTACATTTTGTGTCTGATAATTTCAGTATCTAAAACTTTTGCAGACATGATTCTGCTGATTGTTTTTGCTGGCTGTTCCTCATGGTGGCATGCTTTCTTGTCTTATAATTTTTGACTGTGAAATTCCTTGGAACTTTATGTTAATTTTGCAGAGTGATTTTTAGTAGTGCTTTAAAATTCTATAGTTTAGAGCTTATAAGTAAATCCCTGGGGAATAGTATCCTGTTTTCTTAAACTTTTTATTTAGAAATAATTTTAAACTTACAGAAAAGTTGCAAGAATAATACAGTAGATTCTTGCATAACCTTTATCCATATTCACCAATTTTTAACATTTTGTCGTATTTGTCTTATGGCAAACACATACTATTAATATTATATATATAT
>NW_007754086.1:1961-3318 GCF_000696425.1 Galeopterus variegatus
TTTATATTCCAATTTGTCAATTTGATCATATATTATATTTTAGTCTCCTTTAATTTGAAAGAGTTCCTTAGGTGTTTTTTGTCTTTCAAACAGTTGAAGAATACAGATCAGGTATTTCATAAAAATTTTTTCAATTTGGGTTTGTCTGATTTGTTCTGATTTGCCTCACGATTTGATTCAGGGCATTTATCTTCAGTCGGAATATTTACAAAAGTGATGTTTCCCTCTCAGGTTATCACATGTGGAGACACAGATCATGTCCGTTTGCCCCTCATCAGTAATTTAAATTTTGGTCAATATGTTTTCTAGTTCTATAGTTTCTGTGAGTGGTATCCTAGTGTTATGTTTTTTCCTTAATGAAAAACTAAGTGCTGTAATAATACATTTTATATTTGTATAGTGCATTCTTTCTAGTTTGCCAGGCATTTTTATATTTTATGATTTTATTTTAATCTTTATGCTGGTAAAGATTAAAATTTTATAGAACCTATTTTATAGTTCTGGAAATAAGACTCAAAGACATAGCTGAAAAATCCTTGGTATTCTAAAGATTCTTTTCACTAGCTACAGTTGACTTTTAAGTTACTGGACAGATTAAACTTAGAGCATGGTCTATGTCTTGTTCACTGTTATATTGTCAGTACCTTGGACTGTTGAATGAATAAATACCATATATATGGGAGTTGGTATCCGATTTAAGTGAATTACCTTGGAAGGTAATTCTAGTGTAATTGTATTTTTTATGTATTATATTTATATATGAAAATAGACATGAGGGTTCTTCAAAAAGTTTGTGGAAAAGTAGAATTAAAAGACAATATGAGTCTTTCCACGAACTTTTTGAAGATCCTTTGTATAATATATAATGTATAAATATATATATATAATAGATATAATTATATATATAATTTTGGAGAGCTTAAGGCTTGTGCATAGAGGGTTATTGATACTTTGCATAACTCTAGCTAAGATTTTTCAGATCAAAAACTTGATAGATTTGCACATAGCAAAGAAAATTTGGAACCATTAGGTGATAAAGTTTAGCAAGGCAGATTTTCTGACACCAGTTCAATTATTTTTCTAGTTTATTGGGATGATCAGAGGAGGTGACTTAAGTTTTTCTAAGGTCAACTTTTGCATTGATACTTGGGTGTAGTGTTGGTTAATATAATCCTTTGACCTGGTTAATTGGTAGAATTTGGCCCTATCCAAACTCACCTCTTTGTTTTCCTTACCTTCTACCTCTTGTTACCAGTTGAAGCTGGAGGGATGTGGGCACTGAACCTTGGTTAGAACATAAATTCAGGGCCGGCCCGGTGGCGCACTGCTACAGTGCGCCGCTTGGGAGCGCGGTGGC
>NW_007754086.1:7910-8186 GCF_000696425.1 Galeopterus variegatus
TTTTAACATTTTGTCGTATTTGTCTTATGGCAAACACATACTATTAATATTATATATATATATTTTTTGTGAACCATTGATGAGTAGGTTGTATGCTTTTTTACCCCTTAATATCTAGGGTATGTTTCCTAAGAATAAGAATATCCTCTTAGGTAATTATAGCATCATTATCAAATTCCAGAAATTTAACATTGATACAGTATTTTAATCTATACTTTATATTCCAATTTGTCAATTTGATCATATATTATATTTTAGTCTCCTTTAATTTGAAAG
>NW_007754087.1:0-612 GCF_000696425.1 Galeopterus variegatus
AATCATACTAGATTTCTTTGGGTTTTTCTAACTTGTCGAATTTGTTTACACTTTAGGGGCCCTTATACTAGCTTAAGGGTCAGGAAACTACAGCCTGAAAGCCAATACAAGCCTATTGCCTCATTGCGTAAATAAAGTTTTGTTGGAACACAGTAACTCCCATTCATTTTTGTGTCTTTGGTGGCTATAGTTTGTCCTACAACAGCAGAGCTGAGTTTTGTGATGACAGAAACTTCCTGGCCCACAAAGCGTAAAATATTTACTCCCTGTCTCTTTGTAGACTGAATTTGTGAACATCTGTGCTAGCTGGTGCCTCTGTCTGAAATGCTCTTTTCCTTACCTTTGCATAGTTTTTTTTTTTTTCTTTTTCTTTGTTCCTATTCCTTGAAAAATGTATTGCCTTATAAAGATTTCTCTGAACAGCCAATATGAAGCTACTCCTTATTCTATTACCTAAGTTTAAATTTCTGCATAGGATGTGTAACTATCTTGTATATTATTTTTAATGTTTTTAATTATCCATTTATTTATGTGTTACGACTTACTGGAATTTGAGTCCTCAGACAGAAGGAAGTTTGCTGATCCTCATAACTTCTTATAACAACAACAGAC
>NW_007754087.1:5347-6297 GCF_000696425.1 Galeopterus variegatus
TCCCCCCCCCCCCCCCCAGCATCCATTCTTCCCCTTACTCTTCCATATGTAATATCTTAACATTATTTTCTTGGAAATTCTAGATATTAGCCTATATTTGACACCTTCAAGTAAAGACCTGAAGGATATAGGCTTGAGTGCTTAAGAAAAAAGACTAAATTATCCATAACACTAGAAATTCCTTTTGGTTCTAGCTATCATATTGATTCCTAAAATCAAATGGTGCAGAAGAGGTCTCTTGACTGTCATTGATTTTAAAAATAATGGACCCTCAGATCTCAATCATCTCACAATCCCAAACCACCATTCTACCACATTGATTACACTATTGATATCTGACCCAGATTTCTATTTCCTCACTCTTTACATCCGACCCTTCATAATGTTCTGTTGAATCTACCCCCTAAAATATAGTCCAAATTTTTATAATCACTGTACCATCACCCAAATCCAAGTTGCCATCATCTTTCTGTACTACCAGGATAGCCTTAACTAGTCTACCTGTTTCCACTCTTGCCCCTTTGTGATCCATTCCTCATTAAGCAGCCAGAATGAACTTAGTGTTTATGAGGCAAACGCTTCCTGACTGCAGAAAGAAGAATTAGCCCCAGCACACAGAGCTAATCAAGGCTCTCCCAGTGTCACATGGCTATCATTCCGGTGACCAAAGCAAGCACAAGTCCAATCCCCAAAACAGACTGGAAGGACATACTGATTATGCGAAATGAATTATGGATACCTGCACAACAAACTTAGGGCCAAATTTACAAATTTGTTAAAACCTTAAAATATGATCCTATCTCTTTATTTGGTTTGGTCTATATGACCCAGCCAGGGCTGCAACTTCCACTTTATTTCACCCCACTTTTCATCTAAGCTATAAAGGTGAAATCATACTAGATTTCTTTGGGTTTTTCTAACTTGTCGAATTTGTTTACACTTTAGGGGCC
>NW_007754087.1:7911-8185 GCF_000696425.1 Galeopterus variegatus
TACATAGTTGGCATAAAACAGGTGTGCCAGAGTTCGGAGATAAGCTAAAACAAATCAAGGCGCCTGCCATTTCAGTCAAGTTTCTATTCATGAGATATGTGGGGCATGTCAAGATATCTTCTTCAAAATGAAGAACATGATGCTGTAACTTCCAAACTCTCTACTAAGAGGCATAATACTTGAT
The DNA here is from genome assembly GCF_000696425.1 of Galeopterus variegatus. Lineage (NCBI taxonomy): Eukaryota > Metazoa > Chordata > Mammalia > Dermoptera > Cynocephalidae > Galeopterus > Galeopterus variegatus. The sequence goes on from NW_007754087.1 coordinate 8,096, forward strand.
GTTCTATGGGTATATGTAGAGTCCAATCATACCACATTTTAGTGTCCTGCATAATCAAACTATGAAAAGCAAAAAAGACCCTGAAGCAAG
>NW_007754088.1:0-2363 GCF_000696425.1 Galeopterus variegatus
GGAAGAAAAATAGAAAGAGCTATATTAATTCTTAAGAAAATTTTGTATCAGAAAGAATCAGGAAATTCGTATTTGAAAGAATCAGAATGTGAAAAATAATGATAGTCCTTGATTTCTGATTATTTAGCATTTTGTTGTTTTTCCTAGAGTATATTGAGCAAATTAGCACTATTGGTAAAGTAAGTCTGGTAGCCAAAATTAAGGCTAAATGCTTAACTAATATAAGTAGCACTCTATCTCTACACTGAAACATGTCAAAATAAAAAAAATTATTGGATAGAGTCTTTTCAGGAAACAGTTTTCCTCAGTCACTATAATTGGTAAACTTCAATCAGTCTATATTCTGGGAACAAACTATATTTATAACTTAACTGGTGCACAGATGGAGTGGGTTAAGGTTCTTGTCCCCTTGGAGCAGAGTTAATGGTGGCCCTGGCTAATTTGTCATCTGTGATCATCTTTTAGCTACAGACCCTAGCGGAAACTAGATCAGTTTTTTAGCTCAGCTCAAATTTCCCTGATAGCCCTAGGAAGGACAATCTTGGTACTAAATGACTCAGACTCCTTGATCACAGCTAATCCAGCAGGAGTTTACCCTTTGACTTGCAAGAGACCAATTAGATTCTTTCTCCCAGGAATTTAGATCTGAGGCACAGTTACTCTGGTCATTCTTTTTAGGGCACTTAAACAAGTTGGGGCTGACACAACTCATAAGAAAGCAGATCAGAGAAAGCTGATGGAGAGAACAGGAGAATAAAGCAAAGACATTTAGAAAAAAGCAGGAAAAAAATGAGCATGTGGCCTTGGAGAGTTGTTACTTTGGTTCTAGCTGGGTTTTGAATCCTAGTTTACTCCCTCTTCTTGGAGTTCATTGAGATTTTTCTGCAATTTCCAACGAATCTCCCTCTCCCCACAATTAACTGAGTAGGTATGACTGTGTTTTTCTTTCATGCAGCCAGATAATTCCTGACTAAGAAAATCCTCTTAGGTATGGCCAAGACGTGAGCCATGTTTGAAGGGAGGCCACATTCACGGTGCTCAACAGCATCTTTACTTACAGCCATTTCATTTTGTCACATTTATGCATGGAGAATTATTCCCAGAGAAGTGAGAGGAAGCTAGAAGGCTGCAGGTGTGGGAAGGAGGGATTATTCCTCCTCCCTCCCCTACCACACTTGAAGCTCTGTCTAATACTTTATCTGTTCTTTTAAAGACAAATGTTCTAATAATAAAGCATGCCTCTTAAATTTTATTATTTTAGGTATTTTTCCAAATATTTTTCCATCTCTCTTTTGTTTACCTTGCTTCAATTCAAAAACTTTAATGAAAAAGTCTTATAAAAATTCTCATGAAACAACAGTTTAATAAACTAACTGTTTATAGAATTTTTTTAGGCTGCACTTGACTGTGTGTATAATAAATCCTTATTAACAAAAATACAGGAGGATAAAATCAAGGATGGAGTAGTGTATTTTCAGCTCTTTGTCTTTTCTGTGCCTAACATCCAGGATTGCCACAACATCTTGAACTTGATCTCTCATCACCTACTGAATGTTTTTCTCAATTCCACAAATATGTTTTCTCAGAAACAAATGAAATAATAATTCTTTGTCAGATTTAACATTTTACCAGGTTCATAGATATTTAGTAATTAATTATATGTATTTCTATAATATTGGGAGTGTGATCTTTGTTTAGTTACATACATTATTATAGCTATTTAGATAATTATGGTAAAGTACTAGACCGAATGAAATAAGACAGGAGTAATCTAACAGCTGCACAAAAATCCATTATGCTGTAGCGTATAAGGTATTTTATTTTCACTTTAATACATCATCATTTTAGCAACATGGTGAATTTGCTGTTCAGGAAAAGACTAAACCAGGTTTTAAAAATTATTTCCAGATATCATTTAATGGAAGAATGTGCTATTGAGAGTGCCGATATTTAGGTGTGTGGGAATTTGGAAATAGAAATGCTAGAGAGCCCAACATGGAGTGTGCAAAGCAGTGATAGTTCACTGGAACCCCTGCACTTCCCCTCTATCTTTTTTAACAAAGAAAATGAAGTGAGGAGGGGAGAAAGGATATCATTTTGGAAGAGGAGGAGCTAGGACAGGAGAATATTGTGGAGCAATAATGCTTCATCTCTTCTACTTTTCTTCATCTTTCAGAAAAGAAAGATGAATCTGGGTTTATCTTTTATTAAAATGTGGAATCATATCCAAAACAATGAGCATGGGATGCTATTTCTTGCCTGGAGTTTTCTGACCGTCAGGAGTTGCAGACCTATTTCAAAAATCTAAGGTCATAAAAGAAAAATGCCAGAGAGATGAGGTAGGGGCATAACATATGGGACAA
>NW_007754088.1:7750-8185 GCF_000696425.1 Galeopterus variegatus
AACCAGCCTCACAAAAAATTCTCAAGGAAGTCCTGTGTCTGGAATCTGAAAAATGATAATCGCTACCATGAATACACACAAAAACAAAACCTACTGGTAGAACAAAAATGCAAATGAGCAAGAGAAAGAATCTAAATCTTACCACCATAAAAAGTAATAATGACTATGTAATAATGCCTTTGTTTTATTTCTGATTTTGGTAATTTCAGCCTCCCTCTTTTTTTCTTGATCAATCTTAATAAGGGTTTGCGAATTTTGTCGATCTTTTTAAAGAACCATTTTTTGGTTTTGTTGTTTTCTCTGTTGTTTTTAATTTCATGTTTCATGTATTTCTGTTGCAATCTTTGTTATTTCCTGTTTATATTTGCTTTTTTTTTAGTTTGCTCTTCATTTTCTATTTTCTTAAGGTAGAAGTTTACATTACTGGTTTGAGAT
>NW_007754089.1:0-3557 GCF_000696425.1 Galeopterus variegatus
GTTACTTTTCCTTCAGCCTCCTCTTTCTTTGTTTCCTTGTTTTGTATCTTTTATCCACTACATCATTCCAGATTTAGACTCTGAACTTTTAAAAATTTTTTCACAAAACATAATGTAGCTCACTCACATGGAGCATTTATGAGTGTAAAGAACTTTTTGGAAGATTGGAACAAGGGGAGGTTAAGAGAACAGAAAGGTTTACACCGCTCCAAGAAAAATAACTTCACATTTAGTATAAGGCCACTCCAATTCCTCCAGCCATCCTTTTGGATCGGCATTTCCCCTAGCACGTCCCTCTGGTGTTGTGCTATTAGGTAAATTCATGTATTTAAATATACATATAGCAAGATTTAAATAATGCCTTTGTCTGTAATAGTAAAAATTTTAAATAATCAAAGTTTCTTTATATAAGAGCATGATTAAATCAACCAGGATAACCCATACAGTATAATATTGAGCAGTCATTTAAAAAGAATGAAAATCTGTACATCCTTAAAAGGAAAAGTCTCGAAGATATATTATAAAGTGAGAAAATCAAGGTGTAAAATGATGAGTGTGGTATGTTCTCATTTTTGGAAATATGTAAACATATTTTGAGCTGGAATGATACCAAAAGTTATTATAGCAGTTCCTTTTAAGGAGAGGTGCTGCATTACAGGGAATGGCTTTTCCTTTTAGTTTTATACTTCAGTATTGTTTAATTAAATTTAAGTTAGAGTATTTTAAATTAATTAATAATACATAGATTAACTTAAATAAATTCTTATATTATCTAATTCAGAATAGTTTAGCCACTCTTTTATGGTTATATGCAAAAGAGCTGCTATTAGAATAAAATCTGAAGAACTTAACATACTTCTGTTTATACCCTAAGGTCTGGGCACCCCGGCCCTCCTCCTGTCTTGTCAGCTTGCCCAGTCTATTCCCAGACTAGAGCCTTTGCACTTGCCCTTCCCTCTTCTTGGCTCGGAATTCTCTTCTCCAGCTGCCTTACCAACTTTGAAAGTCTTTGTAAATGTCACCCTGACCAAGATACCTTCTGTGACCATTCTATCTACCCTAAGCTTCCTAACCCACCTAGTCATTCTCTAGCTCACTGCCTTGTTGGGTTTGCTTCCTGGCACATCACTCCTTGAAATTATGTGTGTGTGTGTGTGTATGTCTCCCTAGAATACTAGAACATTGACTTTATAAGAGCAATGGCTTAATCTGTTTTATTCGTTGCTGTCATTTCAATGCCTAATAGTAAGCACTCAATTAATGAGTGCATGAACAAATGAATGAAGGAATGAATAAATGAGGTAGTGCACATGTACCCTCTGGGTCTCTTCTATAATCCAGGAATTTATCAAGAATAGTTTGCTTTCCAAGACGATTCTATATGTCAAATCTTCGATATTATATTTATTTTGTTTCAGGTATTTATTAACATACTCAACATAACTAATAAGACTCGAGACTCAAATAGGTTTTGATCAAGCTACTAGAATAAAAAATGAACTACTATGTGCTAGACACATGCATTGTTTTAGGTAATCCTCCCAATAATCCTGTGAGGTGAGCCCTATTATGCATGATATTCATCTTATAGGGAGGAAAGGGATTGCCCAAGATCACACAAGTAGTTGCTGACTTCAGATTCCCTGGAGCCTCCAAAGGTAACTTAGCTTTGCTGACACCTTGACTTTCTTGCTGACACATTTTAGACTTTTGACCTCCAGAACCATAAAATAATAAATATATATTGTTTTAAGTCACTAAATTTATGATGATTTGCTATAGCAGCAATAAGAAACTAATGAAGACGTCTTTCTTGCTCATCTTGTTACTCCTAGACCATATTTCTCTCTCCTCTTGAAGACTCTTGGCTCCTTTGAGGTACATGCCTTCGGACTAAAACACCCACTACTACTCCTTACTGCTGTCATCTATCAATCCCTTCATTATTGCATTTCATTCATTGAAGATATTTGCTCTCTTTTCACCACCTTTCTCATCACCATATTTTTATCATCATTAGTGGTGATACCCACATCAACGTGTATGATCCACCTTCCATCTTGACATTTCAATTTTTCTCACTTTCAGTGATCTCTTTCTGTCTATCCTATCACCACTCTTCGGGTCATATTATAACTCTTGTCAGAAATAAAGACAGAATGACTTGCAAATTCTCGATTTCAAGCTTTTTACTCCGACACGTCCTTCTCTTCCCTTCCATTTTACTTCCTCTGGTGCTCCTATTTTAGTAATGTACTAACCTGCCTCAGATCTAGTTTACTGACCTGACTACTTTCTCACCATCCATCACCTTGTCATGCACTCACTTTGGGTTTACCATCCTAGACTCAATGGTCCTTCACTAAGCCATTCCACTGCTTGAGTCCTAACTCCCTCACTTGTCTCTCTCTCCATCATACTGGCATGGCAAAACTCCAGCCCAGAAGAAGTCTTAGCCACCTGGCTTATCCTTGCGACCAGAAAAAATGTACCACTGTGCCGACTGGATTTGCTTTGAATTTATCACCACAAAAATCTACTGATCTTTTAGCCTTGCCACTAATTCTGCTATACTTTTAAAATGTGCATTTTCTCTGTCCTCAATCCATCAATTTTTCCTCTTCCCTCTCACTCTTAACTGATGAACTAAATTCTTATTTTTCAAATTGAGAAAGGAATTAAGTAACAACTTCCTAATCTAGCAAGCACTAAATATACCAACCTGCTTGCATCAGCCAGTACATAACCATGTTCTCTATTTCTCTTTATTATTTGTGCAATAAATGACCTGTCTTTGTTCCCGTAAAAGGCCAATCTTTCTGCTTGTGTATTACTCACATTCTTTGCTCATGGAATCATGCACTCTCTTCTCCTCTACTATACTGTAAACCTTAATTTCAAATTCTCAACATTTCTTCCTCTGCTAATACATATTGTAACATGCACATGCGATGATATCTTTTATCTGAAAAAAAGTAAACATCCATTATGTCAACATTTTCCTTCACTATTTCTCTATTTCCTTTTTAAATAAAACTCAAGTAATTGTATATGTTGACCATCTCTACCTTCTCACCTTCATAGTAGGTATTCACTCGTTTATTCCTGAAATACTTTCACTTGATTTCCAGGGTATCATGTATTCCTGGTTTTCTTTCCACATCTTTGAGTCCTCCTCATTGGTCTCCTTTGCTGGATCCTGTTTTCCTGCTATTCAGTTGTTGTGGTGCTTCAGGACTCAACCATTAGAGCTTTTCTGTTTTCCATATGCTCTCACACTCTATGTGAATGACTTTAAACAATTTCACTTTAATCCTTGCAAAAATCTTATAAAATGAGTATTATATGTATTTTATAGATGAGGTAACTGGAGCTTCAAAGATGAAGCAACCCACGGGCCGGCCCGGTGGCGCACTGCTACAGTGCGCTGCTTGGGAGTGCGGTGGCGCTCCCGCCAAGGGTTTGGATCCCGCATACAGATCGGTTCCCGCTCACTGGCTGAGCGAGGTGTGGGTGCGACACCGAGGGTCGCGATCCCGTTGCCGGTCCTGGTCTGG
>NW_007754089.1:7087-8184 GCF_000696425.1 Galeopterus variegatus
GACCTAGACAAGAGGGGCTTCTACCTTGGGTCCTCTGCTTTAGAAGAATCTATTTTTGTCCTTCTATGACTGCATCCCTTTCCATGGAGCAAATGAGTTCACTGAATCAAAGGGATAATCCCAATTAGAACCCACAGCTCTTTTCTAGACCATGTTTTAAATGTACTGGATCCCAGGTTTCCTTGCCCATGAGCCCACTTACAAGGCCTGCATGGAGATCTTACTGGGGTCCAGCCCCCTGAACTAGTTCTATATTTCTGCTGTGCACACCCCTAGGACTGAGGGGTGGCCATGGGCTGACTCTTTATTGGGTGTCTCTGGAACTTTGACATGCAGCCTAGATGATCACACATAAGCATGAAAAGCTCCTTAAGAAAATGAAGCCAGAGATGGAAGGAGAAGCTGGTCAGACTGCAGACTGGGGCCAGTCATTATAATGTCACCATGTACCAGAGCAAGACTCTCTGGAGTCTGGAGTTCTAAGGTCAAACCTGGTAAGTGAAGGTACCTCAAAAAGTTCATGGAAAGGTTCATGTTATCTTTTAATTATATTTTTCCATGAATTTTTTGAAGTACCCTCGTATTTATCAAGGTGGGAGAGAGACCATTTTATTTAATAGTTTGCTATTATTTTTAATAACTTTAAATTTTTAGAAATATAGTATCTGGGTCTTCATTTGTACTCTTGTCCCAGGTCCTGCCAATATAAAGTTTGTACCTGTATAAGATTAAATTAATATCATCCTTACTATAATCTTATAGGTGGATACAATTGTTTTCTCTACTTTGTAGAAAAGGAAACTGGAGTACAAGAAGGTTAAATAACCATATAAGGCCACACAGCTACTGAGCAAGGTTTTGAAAGAGAAGGCTTCTTTGTCATCTAAAGTGTTGTCTTAACTATTATAGTGTGCTGCTTCCTAAGCAATGTGTCAACAATTCTCACAGAAAATTCCCTGATAACAAGAAAACAGATGCTAGTAATTTGTTGGGATTCACCTTTTATGGTAATAAAAAGTGCTACAACTATGCTTTGTTTTATGATTTGAAATTGATGAATATTTTTATAGCTCCTGCTGTAACAGTGTCATTTGGAA
>NW_007754090.1:0-1814 GCF_000696425.1 Galeopterus variegatus
AGGAAACAATCAACAGGGTGGAGAGAAAAGCTATGGAATAGAAAAAAATTTGCAAACCATAAATCTGTCATAAATTAACATTAAAATATATACAGAAATCAAAATAAATATAAATATTGACATCTCAACAGCAAAAGAAAAAAAAAACCTGATTAAAAAAGGGCAAAGGACCTGAATAGACATTTCTCAAAAGAAGAAATAAAAATGGCCAATGGGTATATGAAAAAATGTTCAACATCACTAATCATCAAAGAAACGCAAATTCAATAAATCTCAATGAGATATCACCTCATACCTGTTAAAATGGCTGTTATCAAAAAATATGAAAGATAAATGTTGGCTAGTATACGGAAAAAAGGAAACCCTTTACCCTGTTGGTGGGATGGTAAATTATTACAGTCATTATGAAAAATGGTATGAAAGTTCCATACAAAATTAAAAACAGCACTACTGTTATGATCCAGCAATTCCACTACAGGGTATATATCCAAAGGAACTGAAATCAGTATGTTGAAGAGAACTCTGCACACCCATGTTCACTGCAGCATTATTTACAATAGCCAAACTATGGAATCAACCTAAATTTTCACCAACAGATGAATGGATAAAGAATATGTAAGACACAGACATACAAAGACACACAAACACATACACACAATGGAATACTGTTTAGCCTTAAAAATGAAGGAAATCTTGTCATTTGTCACAACATGGATGAACCTGGAAGACATTATGCTAAGTGAAATAAGCTAGACACAGAAAGACAAATACTGCATGATCTCACTTACATGTGGAATCTAAAAAAGTTGAACTCACAGAAGTACAGTAGAACAACTATTGCCAGGGACTGAAGGGGTGAGGGCTATGGAGAGATGTTGGTCAAAGAGTACAAAGTTTCAGTTATGTAGGATGAGTAAGTTCTGGAGATCTAATGTACAACATGGTGACTACAGCTAATAATACTGCATTGTACATGTGTAATTTGCTAAGGGAGCAGCTCTTAAGTGTTCTCACCACACACATACAAAAAAGGTAACAATGTGAGGTGACACATGTTATTTAGCTTGTTGCAGTAATCATTTTACAATATATCCATCTATCAAAACATCACACTGTATACCTTAAGTATGTATCACTTTTATTTGTCTATACCTCAATAAAACTGGGAGGAAACCTACTCCTATTAGGGGTGAGGAAAAAACAAAATTGAATAATAATAAAATGGCATTCTTCATCAACTGATTGGCCAAAATTAAATACAGCTATAATATGGAGCATTGGAGAAGAAGCAGAGAAGTGGGCACTCAAATACTGCTGGTATGAATTAGACCAACCTTAAAAGATGATCTAGTAATATATATTAAAACTAAAAATTTATATTCCTGTTAACCAAGCAATCCCACTTTTGGGAACCTACCTTATAAAAATAAAAGCTCTAATACATAAGAATGTATAAACAAACAAAAAGAATACATAATTACAAAAGCACTTCTATCATAGCACTGTGTACAGTAGCAAAAAAAAAAAAAAAAAAGAATTACCCTGAATATCCATCAGGGTGATGGTTGAATAAACTATGGTACATGAATACTACAAAATATTATGCTGCTATTAAACAAGGGGTTAGAAGGGTTTGGGTCCTCGTACCAGCCAGTCACCTCCCCACCCCCAAAAAAGAATGGGTTAGATTTCTATGTATTGACCTGGATGGATGTCCATGATATTTTTATTATTAAATAAGAAAAAGCTGTAGAATAATATCTACACATCCCATTAAGAAATAAAACAACTTTCTATGGATATAAATAAGCTAT
>NW_007754090.1:6952-8184 GCF_000696425.1 Galeopterus variegatus
GTAAACATTTTCCTCCACTTCATAAGAACATAGTTTTTTTTTTTAAAAAGAGAAGGCACTTTTTTATTAAAGCATAATTTATATTCAGTGAAATTTATAGACCTAAAGTGTATAGTTTGATGAATCTTTCTGGGATGATGAAAACGTTCTATATCTTGGCTTACTTGGGTGTATGCAGTTGATGAACCTTGACAACTACATACACCCAAGTAAGCCAAGATACAGAACATTTTCATCATCCCAGAAAGATTCATCATGCCTTCCTAGTTAATCCTTTTCCCCTACCCTGGTCACCAGGAAACCAGGGTTCTGCTTTCTTCTTCAAAGATTAGTTTGTACTCTTGTGCCTTTTGCTCAGCTCATAATGTTTTTGAAGTTCTTCCATGTATCAGTAGTCCATTTTTTTTTTATTGCTGAGTAGTATTTCATTATTTGGATATACCACAATTTGTTTATCCATTCTCTTGTTGATGGGTATTGGGTTATTTCCAGTTCTTAATTATTAATATTCTTGTACAAGACATTTTTTTAAAATGTACTTTCCCCCTCCTCTTGATAAATATCTAAGAATGGAATCACTGGGCCCTAAGGTATGTGTACATTTAATTTTATGAGAAACTGTCAGACAGATATGCAAAGTGCTTGTACCATTTACACTTCCACTATCAGTGTATGAAAATTCCAATTACTCTACATACTTGCCAGTACTTGATATTGTCAGTCTCTTAATTTTTCTCCATTCTACTGGGAGTGTAATAAAGTGGTATCTCATAATGTTTTAAATTTACATTTCCTTGATGGCTAATGATGCTGAGCACTTTTTAATGTGCTTATTATTTGAATATCTTGCTCTGTGGAATGGCCCTTCAAATACTTTGTCCATTTTTAAAATTGGGTTTTCTGTCTTTTTACTAGTGATTTCAAGGAATTGTTCATGTACTTTGGACATTAGTCCTATGCACACATATGTTCTGCAAATATTTTCTCCCAGTCTATGGTCTACCTATTCTTTTCTAACAGTGTCTTTTGATGAGAAGAAGCTTTTAAAATTTTGGTAAAGTCTATTTGCTTAATTCTTTTCTTTCATGATTAGTGCTTTTTCAGTCTTGACCGAGAGTTTCTCCTAAGTTTATTTCGAGAGATTTTATAGTTTTAGCTTTTATGTTTAGTGCTATGGTGTATTTTGAATTAAGTTCTGTGTATGGTGTGAAGTATGGTTAAAGATTCACCTT
>NW_007754091.1:0-251 GCF_000696425.1 Galeopterus variegatus
CAAGGCTATTCCAGCGGTCCCGGTACCCGCTCCAATAACTCCCAAGAGGCAGCTGATGGCCACCTCAGCTGCCACTGCAGCCCGCTTGTTTCGGGTCCGCTTATTTCGGGCTTTGGGGGTGGTGAGATTTGCCACAGTGCTGCAAAAGGGTTTGTTGGCACCCACGCAGGAACCTTTGCCAAGGGCCCACGGGAAGGTGAGTCTGGGGTTGGTGGCATTGGGCAACGCTACTGCTTGATTTATCTCTGCCT
>NW_007754091.1:5055-8184 GCF_000696425.1 Galeopterus variegatus
CACATGGAGGTGATGCTTTTGGCATGCTCCTTGGTGCTGGTGGTGTGCCTGGTTGTAGCTGAGGGGTCAGGTTCCTTGCTCCATGCCTCAGGTCCCTGGGTGGGCCTCAAGGTACTGGAGGTGTGCCTGGTTGTGGGAGAGGGGGTCCAGTCACCAGATCCCCGCCTCAGGTCCCTGGGCAGGCCCCGAGGCACTGGTGATGTGCCTGGTTGTTTGTGGGAAGCGGGGATCCAGTCCCTGGTGCAGCTGGAACTAATTTTTGTCCTTAGCTTACTTCTAAAATAGGGAACTTTCTGTGGGGAACAGTACTTGAGTTCTGTGGCTCAGCTAAATTGCTGCTTTGCTGCTAATTCCCTAGGGAAGTGTTTTCATGCAACTCAGGTTTTAATGGTTGACTTTATAGGTACTTCCAGCTCTCCAGATACCCAATGCACATGGATTGTGTAGAAACTCTGATCTGGGCCTGAGTCTTTTCATCAGACTGCACCCCATGCAATTCTATATTCCTGACCAGTCTCTTCTGAGTGGTCTCTTGCTGATTGGGGTGCCAGTCAGCTGTGCTTGCTGTGTCCCAGTGTTCCCCCGGTGGGCCCATCTCCCCTGCTGCCTGTACTGCAAACACTTCCCATGGGACGGGCCATGGGAAGGTCCCTTGCAATGACTCACTGGTCTCTGAATGGCTTGTTTTTTTTCAGTTGTTGTGGCTCCTCATTCCTATGTGGGTCCACAGAAACCCTCTTAGGGGCCTTCCTGGCCTGGGGGCCACCAAGGCCCTCTTGTCCCCTGCTGCTTCCAAGCAACCTCATCTGAAAGACGCAGCTGCAGCTTTTGCTGGCTCCTGCTCTATGCACTCAGCAGCTCCAGCCTGGAAGTGTCCATGGTATGAAATGTTCCTATACAGTATCATTTGATTCAGGGACAGCTGTATCTGGTGCAGGCCTCAGGCTGCTTCTACTCATGGTGGAAGGTGACAGGCAACCCATTGCTGACTTCATGTTGAGGCAGCAGAGGAAGAGGCAGCAGGGGAAGGACACCAGCCAGATACAGGGCAGACCCACCTGTTTCACCTTCCCACACTGAGCTGAGGTGGGTGGGTGCATCCTGGGAACTTGTGGTAGTTTTCCTCTGATCATTCAGGGTGTTATGTTCCCAGTTCATGCATGATGGTCATTGAGCAATTCATTGCATTTGGAGGATGTTACTGAATTTGGGTATTTAGACCTTCAAAATCTTGCATGACCAGTGCTCATGTCCCCAAGGGGATGCATTGTGTCTGGAGACACTGCGATATCAGGCCAATGCATGGACTGGATGGAGCAAGCTCCTGTCCATGTCCCTGCCCCCAAAATCCATTTAATATATTGTCCTCAGATAGAGGACATATCAGATATTAAACTAAGAACAGATACTACACTTGATCTTCAAACTAACTCTTTTTTGATGTCTGATAGTGATCAGTATTTCATACAACTTTATAGCTGTTTTTGTTGGGAGGCCAAGTCCTGTACCAGGTACTCTTTCAAAGCAAAAATTCATTTTACCTGTTTTTAAGGTAAGGAAATTTAAATTAAGAAAGTCTACGTTATTTGCTTATTGTGACAAATTAAGTAACAAACAGAAATAGATTTTAACCCAGGTCTTCTGATTTTATTTCTAGAATGTTTATACTACATCACAGCTGCTTTAAAAATGAATAGCACTAGAGAAATTTGTAGTGCGGTAGTTTTTCTAACTCAATGGTTTACAAACCTTTCAGTTCATGGAGTAATAAAATTGCAAATACTTTGTAAAACATAACTTACGGGTAACAGCTGTTTATTTTTTTCTAGATATTAAACACATGCATAGAGACAATAACAATTATGATCATCTACTAGCATTACTATTCATAAAAGGAAGAACATATAATCACTAAAATGCTATACGAGCAATTCATTGCATTTGGAGGATGTTACTGAATTTGGGTATTTAGAACTTCAAAACCTTGCATGACCAGTGCTCATGTCCCCAAGGGGATGCATTGTGTCTGGAGACACTGTGATATCAGGCCAATGCATGGACTGGATGTAGCAAGCTCCTGTCCATGTCCCTGCCCCCAAAATCCATTTAATATATTGTCCTCAGATAGAGGACATATCAGATATTAAACTAAGAACAGATACTACACTTGATCTTCAAACTAACTCTTTTTTGATGTCTGATAGTGATCAGTATTTCATACAACTTTATAGCTGTTTTTGTTGGGAGGCCAAGTCCTGTACCAGGTACTCTTTCAAAGCAAAAATTCATTTTACCTGTTTTTAAGGTAAGGAAATTTAAATTAAGAAAGTCTACGTTATTTGCTTATTGTGTCAAATTAAGTAACAAACAGAAATAGATTTTAACCCAGGTCTTCTGATTTTATTTCTAGAATATTTATACTACATCACAGCTGCTTTAAAAATGAATAGCACTAAAGAAATTTGTAGTGCGGTAGGTTTTCTAACTCAATAGTTTACAAACCTTTCAGTTCATGGAGTAATAAAATTGCAAATACTTTGTAAAACATAACTTATGGGTAACAGCTGTTTATTTTTTTCTAGATATTAAACACATGCATAGAGACAACAACAATAATGATCATCTACTAGCATTACTATTCATAAAAGGAAGAACATATAATCACTAAAATGCTATAAACAGACATCATTTCATAAAAACCCCATCAAATGAATGAATTTTATTTTATAAAAGACACATTTATCTCCTTTGGCCATGAAGCAAAGCAAACTTCAATATAGACCAAAGCCTGTCTGAAGACAGGTATCTGTAAATAACTGAAAGTACTATTTTATTAAACAAACATTATTATAGCATTTTCTGTGTCCAACAGCATTCTTCTCAGTGCTTATAGTTATTACTTCCTTTAAACTTCATAAGTACATCACAAATTAAATTCTATCATGTGGAATACACTATAAAGCATGTGTACCTCACAGGGCCTGGTTTTCCAAAGCCTTGCAGTTTCAAATATTGACCTCGCAGAGGACTGGATATTTTCCCCAGGCTATTGAGTCTCTGTTGCAAGGTAAGAATTGTGGCATAGCAAGGTTGCTGGCTCAAAGACAGATTAGTTACTGACTGATATCT
>NW_007754092.1:0-2210 GCF_000696425.1 Galeopterus variegatus
GCAGAGTAATATTCCATTGTGTACATATACCACATTTTTCTTATCCAGTTGTCTGATGATAGACATTTAGGTTGATTCCAACTATTGGCTACTGTAAATAGAGCTGTGATAAATATGGGGGTGCAGGTTTCTCTTCAACATGATGCTTTCCTTTCCTTTGGGAATATACCCAGAAGCAGAATTGCTGGATTGCATGGCAGTTCTACCTGTGGTTGATTAAGGAATCTCCATACCATTTTCCATAATGGCTGCACTAATTTACAGTCCCACCAACAGTGTGGGACAGTTCCCTTTTCTCCACATCCCCTCGAGCATTTGTTGTTCTCTATCTTTTTGATAAAAGCCAGTCTAACTGGGCTGAGATGGTATCTTAATGTGATTTTGATATGGATTTCCTTGGTGCTGAGTGATGTTGAGCACTTTTTCATGTGTCTGTTGGCCATTTGTATATATTCCTTTGAGAAATGCCTATTCAGCTCCTTTGCTCATTTTTTAATTGGGTTAGCTGGTTTTTAACTGTAAAGATGTTTGAGATTCTTGTATATTTTTTTATATTAATCCTTTGTCAAATGCATAATTTGCACATAGTTTCTCCCACTCTGGAGGTTGTCTGTTCACTCGGTTAACTGTTTCTTTTGCTGTGCAGAAGCTTTGTAGTTCGATATAATCCCATTTGTTTATCTTTCCTTTTGTTGCCTGTTCTTTGGGGGTTATATTCATAAAGTCTTTGCGTAGTCCTACTTCTTGAAGTGTTTCCCCTATTTTCTTTTACGAATTTTATAGTTTCAGGTCTTATATTTAGATCTTTAATCCATTTTGAATTGATTTTGGTATATGGTGAGAGGTACAGGTCTAGTTTAATTTTTCTACATATGAATGTCCCAGCACTATTTATTGAAGAGGCAGTCTTTCCCCAATGTATGTTCTTGCTGCCTTTGTTGAACATCAGTTGGCTATAATTTTGTGGGTTGATTTCTGAGTTCTTCATCCTGTTCCATTGGTCCAAGTGTCTGTTTTTATGCCAGTATTATGATGTTCTGGTTACTACAACTTTGTAATATAGTTTGAAGTCAGGTAGTATTATGACTCCAGCTTTATATTTTTTGCTCAAGATTGCTTTGGCTATTTGGGATTTTCTGTTGTTCTGTATGAACATTAGGATTGTTTTTTTCTGTTTCTGTGAAGAATATCATTGGTATTTTGAGAGGGATTGCACTGAATCTGTAGATCACTCTGGGTAGTATGGACATTTTCACAAAGTTAATTCTTCCAATCCAGGTCAACGAATGTCTTTCTATCATTTTGTGTACTCTTTAATTTCTTTCAAAAGTGATTTGTAGTTCTTATTGTAGGGATCTTTCACCTCCTTTATTAAGTTGATTCCTAGCTATTTTATTTTTTTGTGACTATTGTAAATGGGCTTGCTTTTTTGATTTCTTTTCTGTTAGCTCATTGTTGGAGTATAAAAATGCTAATGATTTTTCTGTGTTGATTTTGTATCCTGCAACTTCACTAAAATTTTTTATCAACTCTAAGATTTTTTTGTAGACATTTTAGGCTGTGAACCTATGTATAGGTTCTTGTCATCTGCAAACAGGGACAATTTGACTTCATCTTTCCCAATCTGGATGCCTTTTATTTCTTTGTCTTGCCTGATTTCTTTGGCTACTACTTCCAGTAATATGTTGGATAGGAGTGTTGAGAGTGGACATCCTTGTCTCATTTCTGTTCTCCAAGGAAAAACTTTCAACTTTTTCCTATTCAGGATATTAGCAGAGGGTTTATCATATATAGCTTTTATTGGGTTGAGATACTCTGCTTCTGTTCCTAATTGCTGAGAGTCTATAACATGAAGCAATGTTAAATTTTGTCAAATATATTTTCTGCATCTATTGAGATAATCATATAGTTTTTGTTATTGATTTTGTTGATGTGGCGTATCACATTTATTGATTTGTGGAGGTAGAACCATCCTTGCCTCCCTAGGATGAATCCCATTTGATCATGGTGCATAATTTTTTTGATATATTGTATTCTGTTTGCTAATATTTTGTTGAGGATTTTTGTGTCTTCATCAAGGATATTGGTCTGCAGTATTTTTTTTTTTCTCTTGAATCTTTGTCTTTCTTTGGTATCAGGGTGATACTGGTCTCATATAGTGAGTCTGGGAAAATGGCCTCTGTTTCAACTTTTTGGAACAGTTTAAAGAG
>NW_007754092.1:5445-8184 GCF_000696425.1 Galeopterus variegatus
TTCTCTCTTAGATTTTCTCCATTTTTAAAAATTTCTTTTTCTTCTCTCTCTCTCTCTCTCTCTCTCTCTCTCTCTCTCTCTCTCTTTTGTCTGCCTGAGTTATTACAAAGAGATTGTCTTCAAGATCAGAAATTCTTTCTTTTGTTTGCTGTAGCTTGCTGCTTAAGCTCTTGGTTGTGATTTTATTTTGTTGAATGACTCCTTCAGTTCCATGAGTTCTGCTACATCCTTTTTAAAGTATTAATCTCTGTAGATTTTCTCCTTAATAACCTGGATAGTTTTGCTCAGTTCATTGTGTCATTTAACTGTCTTCTTGTATCTCATTGAGTTGCCTTAAGATTTTTACACATAATTCCTTCTCAGTCATTTCAAGTGTTTCCTATTCTATGGGGTCTGGCTCCTGAGAGTTATTGTATTCCTTTTATGGACTCACAATTTCCTGTTTTTTCATATTTTTAGTAACTTTACATTAATGTTTAGCTATCTGGAAGAGCTTTTTCCTCTTCTGTTACTCTCTTTCCCTGGAATCCACTGGCCCTCTTTATGTAAATTCAGATCAGTGGTTGGCTGTCTGTCTACCTGCACAGCTGCAGTCGCTGCTATGGCTGCTGCTGTGGTAGCATTCCACCTTCATGGTGCAGTGATTGTGGCATTGGCTTTGGCGGGTTGCTGTATGGCAGCACTGGCTCCAGTGGTGGTAGGTTGCTTGCACAATGATGGTGGCTGCCTAATGGTACTGGTGGTTGCAGTGACTGCAGCTGTGGTGGTTGCAACATCTGCCTGCTTGGCTGTAGTGACCTCCACTGTGGCCTGTGCAGGTACAGTGACTGCAGCAGCAGCTAGGGTAACTCACGGAGGTGGCAGCTTCATGAGTGGCTGTAATTGTCTCTCTTGCATCTACAGTGTCCACTGAGGTAGTGGGGTTACCTTGTGAGGGTGGCAGCAGAACTGGAGCTGCAATTGCCTCCCTTGAGTTTGCTGTGTCTGCAGTGACAGTGGGATTACCTCATGGGACAGCAGGGGTGCCAATGGCTGCGCCTACCTCCTTCCCATCTGTGATGTCTGCAGTGGAAGTGGGGGAAGCAGGATTTCCTTGTGGGGTGCAAATGGTGTTATTAGCTGCAACAGCCTCTGATGCCTCTGTGGTGTCCACAGAAACAGCAGGGTTACCTCATGAGGGCAGCAGTGCTACTGGTGGCTGGAACTGCCTCACTCTTATCTGTGGTGTCACTGGTGATGTCTTAGGTGGCAGTGGAATTACCTTGTGGTGACAGCAACAGCAGCAACAGCTGCAACTGCCTCACTGTCATCTGCATCAGCCTTGGCAGCCACAGGGTTAATTCGCAGTGGGAGCAGCAGCACTAAGGGTTGCAGCTGCCTCGCTCATTCCCACAGTATCTTTGGTGGCTGCAGGGTTAATTCACAGCTGGAGCAGTGGTGCCGGAGGCTGCAGCTGCCTCCCTTACTCTCCCAGCATCCTTGCCAGCTGCAGGCTTAATCTGTGGTGGGAACAGCAGCACTTGGGGATGTGGCTGCCTTGCACATGTCCACATCAGCCTTGGCCACCGTGGGGTTAATTCACTGTGTCAGCAGTGGCATGGGTGGCTGCAGCTGCCTCACTCACCTCCACTGTGTCCTTGGTGGCTGCAGGGTTAATTCACTGTGGCAGCAGTGGCAGCAGAGATTGCAACCTCCTCTCCTGCATCTGTGGACTCCATCATTGCCAAGAAAGGACACCCACAGGATGCTGCTCTGTGGGGAGCTGCTCTGTGATGGGTGACATTTCTGGGACCAGACAGTGGCACTGGCAATTGTGACGGTAGTGACAGTGGGCCCACTTCAATTTTCTTATGTGAGAGAAACGTGTCCTGGCACCTCTAAGCCGCCATCTTCCCCGTGTCCTGGCACCTCTAAGCCGCCATCTTCCCAGTTATCACTGGTGATTTCATATGGTTCAGCCTAATAATGGGAATATCTTACTGAGCTGAATAAACCTTTCCATCATACACTTTTTTCCATCCTAACTTCCATCCACTGAAGCTACCAATTTCTGTGATCACCTATAAAGTATCAAGTTTTTCCTCGTCTTCAGATGGAGGCTTTCATAAGCAGAAAGAAAATAAACTTTGCCTATTATTTATTTAGAGAGAATTATGAAGTGACTTATTTTGAAAACAAATTATGCATTCATATATAACTCACATACAAAACACACTTTCTCATAAGATCACTGATTTCTGAATATGGTCTTAACTAGTATATCATACCCCCCTTTAATGAAATTACTGGGAAAGTCTGATATAACAAATAAATGTGCCTAATTTTATAACTTACTCATAACAAGATACATCAAAAGTAATTATATATTCAAAATCAAAATAGTTAATATTTGTTAGGCACCTACTATGTCCTAGGCAATATGTTACACTCTTCATATGCATTATCTCACTTAATCCTCAAGGCAAGCCTATCAAAAACAAATTATTATTATGCACACTGAAGAAATAAAGTATTAAATGTTAGAAAGGTCAAATAATCTGCTAAAGATCACACAGTAAATGTGACATGGTTAAGACAGTAACCTAGTTCTGACTATAAAACCAATGATTACAAACAATATTTTACGAATTTAGCTGACTATCTGGATATTACTGCTTATTATCAGATAAAAGGCAAACACCTGAAGCACATTTGATGCCCAGTGGAACTGAAATTCTTTGATTTTCTTTTAATCCTTTG
>NW_007754093.1:0-776 GCF_000696425.1 Galeopterus variegatus
GAAAAAAAAGGAACACTATAATGTTTTTACACATGTGTATAAACACCAGGCACAAATAGCACATACAAATTAAGTATTTTTGTTAAGAAAACTTTATCTTTCATAAAACTTCTTAGGATATCATATTGGCCAGATATAAATACAGGTATAACTGTAGGTCTATCTGTCAAGGAAAGTTATTTTAGGACTAGGAACTTGCACATTCAGAAATGCACAATGGACTAAATTGACCCTAAAATAATGGTGGCTGTTTGTATCTGAATCTTTTGAGACATCTTTTAAAAAGAAAGTGTCTATACAGTGAATAAAAATTAAATTTAAAGCCATAACTTCAGCACCATGTGAATGCAAAATAGAATAGTCCTCAAATTACCTGTAAGTAGAATAATATATAACAAGTATCAGTAAACCTACCACTGAACATGCTTCTGTTGCAAGCTTGTGGGTGCAGAAAGATGTAAGGAGGAAGTAAAAAGATACTTCATGGAAAGGAGGAGAGATGAAGACACAGATGGAGCACAAACTAAACCATTCACAGAAAGAGAATGTCAATGCTAAGTGTTAAAACAGAGAAGACAAGTAAGGCATTTGCCACTTTATAATATTAAGAACAGGAAAGGGATTGAAAGGAAATGGACTAAAAGTGACAGCCTCAAGAAAACATTGCTTGTATTAGTCCATTTTTGTTGCTTATAACAAAGTACATTGAACTGGATAATTTATAAAGAAAATGAAATTTATTGCTTACAGTTTCTGAGGCTGAGAAGTCCAAAGTC
>NW_007754093.1:4713-8183 GCF_000696425.1 Galeopterus variegatus
CGCTGTACTTTCAAAAGTACCTAAAGTCATTCACATGTACACTTAAAGATGTGAATACTCAGACGTTTGGAAGACTCTGGGACACAGTGTTTGATTTGACAATAATACCCAGAGGTATAAAATATCATCTCTTATAAAGGGCAAGTAATACATAAAATTCTGTCTAAAATTCAGCTCGTAGTGGGTCCTGTGGGTCTGCAGACCTATCAAGTGGTCATTTTCTCATTGTCTGTTGTACAACTTGGATCAACACACTTGACCTTAAGAGTAACCCACAGGGTTCTTGGCATATGGGATAAAGGCTATCACAATGGAGAAGGTCAAGTGGAAGCTTCTGAAACTGCCCTACACCCAGCCAAGATAATACATTTAAAAAAAAAAAATTTGTTTTCTTGGGGTTGTAGATATTAATGTCACCATTCAGGATATATAAAAAATGCAGTACTGGGGCTTTTATTATATCTCCATTTAATTTGCCAGAATGGTCAAAAACTACTTCCAGTTTAATTATTTATCAGTCCCAATTGCGGTTGTTATGCCAGATGTAGTATAATTACTAGATCAGATTAATAAGGCCTCCGGTACAGTATGTACAACTTATCATTTGAGAAGGTATTTTCTATTCCAATTTTTTAAAAAAATCATAACTAATTTGCATTCATATGGAACAAATAAAATATTCATTGATAAGTTTGCCCCAGGGCTAGATTACTTTCTCCGTTCTCTGTCATAATATAATATGAAGGGATCTAGACTATCTGAGATTCTGCAGAACATCATATTGATCTATTATATTAATTACAGAGATGATTGGACAGGATAAGCAAGAAGTGGTTAGTTTTTTGAAAGCTCCAGTAATACAGTTTATCTCCAGAGTGTAGGAGCCAAATCCAATCATGTTTCATAAACCTCATACGCCAGTACAGTTTGTTTGGACCAGAGGTTAGGATCATGCTGAAATATCCCTTCCGGAGTGTAAGAATCATTGTTGCATCGTGATTCTCCTACAACAAAGAAGGAAGCACAGTGCCTGGTAATAGTCTGGATTATGAAAGCACCAAAGTCCACACTTAGGAATATTGCTGTGATCCATATACTGGGTGACGTAAAAAGCTGCCATCTTTGAGTGTCACCAAGAACACGGAAAGATGCTAGAGTAGTTCAATAACACCTCTTGTCCCACATCTATATGAATAAGCACAAAGTATGGTGGAAGTACTTCTGGAAGCCATTAAAATACAGGGGGATGACTAACAATATCTTAATTATTTACAGAAGTGACTGTGTACCATATAAAGTATTCAAATAAATCTTAATGTATCCTCAACCTTCTCTCCCCTAGTCAAATTTTCAAAATCCCCCTGTTAACATTACCTCACACTGGGGAAAATGCAATGAAGAGAAAGTCATAGTATAAACAGAAATTAAAATATCTTACCTTTGGAAAAGTCATTAAAATATGTGTTTTAAAGCACATTGCTAGCAACCCTTCGAGGGCCTCAGATGCCCTCTGCCTTGAAGCTGAAGCTTCTCTAGCTTCTCAGTAAATCTGTCTCTGCCATTGTCCTTTATCATGTAAAGCGATCTATTATCCTCCAAAGTTATTTGGCTTGTTGTTTAAAGAAAGGAAAAAAGAAACATGACCTTGAGAAATGTTCCTCCATATAAGATCCACAAATAATAAATTGCAGTTCTCATTGTCAAATCAATACTTTAATTAACTTTAATTTTCATCTATTAATAATGTGGTTTGAGGCAGGGAATTTGCTAATCTCCAAGAAGTGTGTATTATATATTTATTTGTGTGGCATTTTACTTTGTTTAATTTGGCCTATCATCAGAAGTACAAATTAATCAAATTTCAGTAGGGCAAACAATTCATAGAGAACAAACATTATAAACAAAATAAATCCTCAAAATAAATTAACATGCAACTAATAAAAATGTATCACAAACTCATATCCAATGCATAGCACTGTGGAACATCAAATGGAATGAATGTATGCCAACTTTTTGACCCCAGTAAAGAAATAACTAATGAAGTAGTATAGATAATAACCTACATAACATAGCATTCCAAACATGCTGACATAACAAATCCACAGTAACTCTCAAGTCTATTTGGATGATAAAAGCATTCTAAATGAAAGACAATTTGTATAGTACTTTAGCAAAGTAGTAATAAATGAGATGACTATCACTCTAGTAAGAGCTCTGCATTTCAGGCAGCTACTATCTTCTGCATTCTGATAAATTAAAGGCAAAGTTGGAAGCACGTGTTCTGGTGAACTAAATTTAAAATTAGTCTTACACCCAGAAAATATAATACAAACACCCAGATTATACTGGTCTCAGTCAACTAGAATTCACATTCTTGGATGCGTACCAATCATTGGGAAGAATGGTAGATAAGAAAAGCATATTCTGTCTCACATCTCCAAAAAACAAGATGTTCTAGTCAAAACATATCTTTTTAGTAGCTGGAGGACATATTTTCTTCATTATTGGCTGGCTGACAAAAGTATTCTAACCTACTTTAGACAGAAAAAAACTTCAGTGGATTGAGTGATATATTTCTGTATTTTTTATGCTTCTATTATCTCTGACAAATTTTTTTGTATCTAATTTTCAGGGAAAGATTGTTTCCTCTGAGAAGCTGATGGGCCTTATTTCCACAGGCAATTTAAATTTCAGGTGGAATTATGTTTTATTTTTCTTTTAAAACAAGAGAAAGAGCATTGAGTTTATGCATTAATTTTATTCAAATATATATCACAATTTCCTGAATTAGAGCAATAGCTTCCTAATTTGTCTTCCTGGTTCTACGGTTCCCCATTGGAAAAGTGTTTCTCGTAACTACTCTTCACCCCTGATATCTGCACTTCCATTGATAACAATGTGGAGGGGCCCCAGAACTGCAGGTTATCTAGGTAAATGTGTCCTCTCCCCTAGCATTCATGGCCTTTCATATTCTTGAAGGCCAATAGGATTAATTACTATCTACTGAGTGTTGTTGAATATTGCATAGATCACTATTTAAGGACCTGATTACTATATCTGTTTGGCATTTTGCCTGCTGACTTCTCAAAGCCATGTGCCAGGCTGAAGGGAGCTGTTTTACCTAACAGTGCTCTCATCCTAGGGGGAGCTCACCTTCAAGGACTTGTAGATGAGAAGGGTACAGAGCCCCTCTTCCTTACATATATTCAGGATATTCCTGAAGGGACATCTGAGTTCCAAAGTCCGTGTAGAATTGGATGATGATGCTTTTATGACTGAATCATAATTCAGCTTCTCTCTATACCAAATTCTGATACCTTCATTTTTTTACAAATAATGTTCCCAATAGTACTTGTCAATAAAATTCCTGCAAGCAAATCTCTACTTCCTGGGGACCATGACCTAATTCTGTTAGTATTGGATATGATCTTAGGATGCTAAAGGGATTTTAAAGCAGAACACACTGTTAC
>NW_007754094.1:0-539 GCF_000696425.1 Galeopterus variegatus
ATTAGAACTTTGTCTCTGGTGTGTGGGTATTTCGTTTTTTCTTTCAGTTCTGTGTTGGATTATTAGCTACCCCCACCACTCAAACTCTGAATTGGAACTAATTTGTTGTCCTTTGCTTACTTTTATAATGGAGGAACTTCCTGTGGGGACTAGCACTTGAGCCCTGTGGTTGAACTAAATTGGGGCTTTGCTGCTGATTCTTTGGGAAAGGACTTTTGTGCACCTCAGGTTTTAATGGTTGACCTTTTAAGTACTTCTGGGTCTTGTAATGTCTGGTGCACCTGGGTTGTGTGGAGACTCTGGTCTGGGCCTGAGTCTTTTCAGCAAACTGCGTCCCCTGCAGTTCTGTATTCCTGGCCAGTCTCCACTGAGTGGTCCTGCACTGATTGAGGGGCAGATCAGCTGTCCGTGCTGTGCCCCAGTGTTTCCCCTGGTGGGTCCATCTCTCTCACCACCTGCACTCAAAATGCTTCCCATGGGGCAGGCCATGTGCCAGTCTCTTGTGATGACTCACTGACCTCTGAGTGGTTCCTTTTTTC
>NW_007754094.1:6326-8181 GCF_000696425.1 Galeopterus variegatus
GGCGCGACACTGAGGGTTGCGGTCCGTTGCCGGACACGAAAAAAGACAAAAAGGGGAAAAAGTGTAAAGAATAAAGCAAAATAAAAGCAATTAATACTTTATAAAATAAATAAATAAATAAATAAATAAATGTAAACATATATGTACTTTGCCATAGCGGGGATGAAAGCAATTTATATAATAAATGTTTTATAAATGTAAACATATATGTACTCACACGTTTCTATGCAAATATATATTATACACATATAAAATGGTTTATAAACATTATAAATATTCCCTTTGAACATCAAGCTCAACATGTTACAAACACTCTCATTTCCTTCACCTTCCAAATGCACGTGCCATCCCCAGCATTCTGATCTCAGTAAGAGACATGGCCCAGCTCCCAGCAGGAAGGGTGGAAATTGCAGGTGACTTGTCTCTTGCCTCCTTTGTCCATCAGTCCTGTGGATAATTCCTCCACATCTCACTCACATCCATCTCCTCTTCTCCATTCCCACTGCCACCTCCTGGGAATGCAAAGAAAGAAGTGAGTTTCAAGCCCAATCCATTAAAACCACATCCTAATGTAACTTCCTGCATTCAGTCCTTGCCCCTTGCAACCCATCTGCATGAAACCACCAGATTAACTTGGCATAGCGTCTTGGCATAGCGCCTCGGTCAGGCCTCCACTTCACGGTCACTCAAGACCCTCTGCAGCCTGGCTGCACCTGTCCTTGTAATCCCTGTGCTCCAAACTAACCTCACTACTTCCTGTGTCCAGGCCTTCCCCTCTGCCAGTCCTACTCTCCGACATGGTAGACGCCGTGTTATAGCTGAGAGCACTAGGGTTGAGCATCTCGAGCTATTTCTTGGCCAGGAGGCTCTTCAATGTTTGGCTAAAGTTCCCATTCCTCCAAGCAACTCCCCTGATGTCCCAGCACAAAATGCTTTCTTTGGCTTCCCCCAAACTCCTCAGCTGTCCTCTGATGGTCTGTGCGATTCCCTGTCTTCTTAGAGGGGAATCACCTCAAGATTAGGAGCCACATTTTACCTCCCCCCCCATAGCATCTTACTCAGGAGGTGCTCACTGTGTTAATAATTGTTTGCCAAGAGGAAAAATAGTCAGTAGGTGACTCTCTGGTTTGAGCATCTTCCTTTCATTGAAGAGCAAACAAAAGGGCAAACTTCTAGAAGGCAGTGCTGTCCACACAAGGGCAGGTGAGCATCCTAATCCACAGACACCTGTGCACTGAACTGAAATGACCTCACTGGGAAATTGAAAAGACACCTTTCCTTTATTTTTTCCCCGTTCAAGAAGCTATGAGACAAAGGCCAAGGATAAGAACAAGTAATTCTCTAAGCTCATGAAGGACAGTGACTGCCGTGCTCCGAGCCAACAGGAAGTTCGGGCTGGGGGGACACTGACTACTTCCATGTAAGAATTATTGCTCCTGTTTTCAAAGCTCTTATTCAAAATGGCTCCTGTGGACATTATCTTGCTTTTATTTCAAACAAATACTTAGCTTTTATTTCCCTTTCATTCAAGCCTTTGGTTTTTTAAAAAAAATGAACCAGAAATGATAACTCAGAGCAGATATTCCTGCAGCAGGAAACCTTATTTCTCAACATAGTGAGTTGCCCATGACTTTTAGTTTTCTTTTTTTCTTTTTTAGATTTTAGATTTATTTAAGGCCATTTGCACATGTTTATGGAATATTTAGTTTACTCTAAAAGATGACAAGCCAGTCCCCCTCAGTGAAATCCTGGCCTAAATATATTTGCTTTAGTTATATAGCAAGAGGATAACATTAAACATGGAAGCTTTTCAATTTGCCTGTGACTAAGTTTGCCTTGACTTTTAGTTTTCATT
>NW_007754095.1:0-543 GCF_000696425.1 Galeopterus variegatus
TCTATCAACTTTACAGTTACTGTTTTTCTCCTGAACTCTTACCCTGATCATGCAAGTTCAGGAGTCAGTGAAGGATTTGAAGTGAGTTTATTTATAGATGAGGAGGCTCCCTCTATTGTGGCACCATCATTTTTTACATTGCTTCTCTGTTCTCCAACTCCTCAAGGTCAATAAGACCTTGGGTTTGAACTTCTGTTTGAACTCTTTCCCCTTAACTCCACACATATTTGGGATTACCCCCAGAAGAAAAGCCTTATAAATATGAATCTTAGTGTGGTCCCCTTCTCCCAAGGTCAAAGCTCCTTTAGGATTCTGACTGTCACTCTTCAGTGCTTTATAAAGTTGGTTTTTATATTTTATGCACAGTTTACAATTGTTATTGGCAGGGAAGTTACTCTGATATAAGCTACTACAAGATTAGTCTGATACAAAGTAGTCTGATATGAGCTACAGAAGGTTAGTCTGATACAGTACTACTATCATTACCTGAACCTGAGACCAGATCTTATGCTTGACCTACCTAGAAAATGGTGCACTTCTAAT
>NW_007754095.1:1216-3960 GCF_000696425.1 Galeopterus variegatus
TTACCTGAACCTGAGACCAGATCTTATGCTTGACCTACCTAGAAAATGGTGCACTTCTAATGGATTTTTAAATAAATTCAGTAGGTAAAATAGCAATTTTATTGCATCATGTTTAGTATTGGAGATACCTCATTCTTTTAAACTTAGATGCCTTTGTGAAAACCCTATCAGATTTTTAAATAAATTCAGTAGGTAAAATAGCAATTTTATTGCACCATGTTTAGTATTGGAGATACCTCATTCTTTTAAACTTAGATGCCTTTGTGAAAACCCTATCATTGTCCTTTAAAATTGTTTTAACTTACTACCATGTAGTACACCCTGATTTTTAAAAAGCAATTCACAAGGCACTGATAAGTATTTTATAGACATTATTTTTTTCAAGTCTCACAACAGCTTAAAAGAAGGTAGTATCTCAACTCTTATGTTACATCTGAAGGCAGCTTCTAGAGAAGGAATAACGTATCCAGTGTTACACAGCTCAGAGACTAAAGAATCTGGGATTTGAACCAAGTATTCTGTATATACTCTCGGACATTGTGCTACTGCCTCTCGGAACAATTCTCCACCCAGAAGTAATCTCTGCTTTCTTTAAATCCCCTTACCGCATTAAATCCTTTTGGCCATTAATCATATCCTGCTTCACTACTGAAGTGTGTTATTCCACTGTAGGCCTTGAAGTCAGAGGCCATATCTTATTCATTACCTTCCATGAGAAATTATAAAACAGACTTGGATTCAAATCCCACTCTCACTTACTGATTGACCTTGCACAAAATCATATAATCTATTTTTTTTAACCTGTAGAGTGGAGGCTATAGCACTGCATATGGTTGTAGTAAAAATTAAGTAATATAATGTACTAGACTCATAGTAAGCATCAATGAGGGTAGCTGGTATTATTAAAGTTTCCTGGAGCCCTTAACTCACTGCTCGGTGTTTCCTCATGTCACATCTTATTTAATCATGACAACCATGAAGTCATCAGTATTTTCATTTACCAGAAAAGAAAACTGGTGCTTTACAGGGATAGTAGACTTTCAGTAACTGTTTCTGACCAAATGACTCTCAGCATGGCCTTTAAATGCCTCTCCAGACACACAGTTTCTTGCACTAATAAGGAGCCCTTGCCCACCTTCCCCCTTACATGAGGGCAAGGTGAAAGGTTGGGTAGCAGCTCTCAAATCAATCTTCGAAAGTGAAAGCAGTTGACCCTTTTCAGCATTCTCTGGTCTAATTGACTTCCCCGCAGTGAAACCTTTATTTTGAAATAGAACTCCACAGCCACCACTGGCTAAAAGGACAAAAATAATGTTGTTAAGTCTGTTTGTTTTGATTGGGATAAAGTGTATTGAACTCATAACAAATGTCCTCTTGTTAGCAAATAGAAAAGCATAATTAAGACAGCTTTTCCACCACTTTTAACGAGCTTTCAGCTTCCTTTCTACCTCACTTTCTCATTTTTTTAATGAGATACCAATTTCCTCCTGCCTAGCACTCACAGATACTTTAAGCAATAAAACAGACAGCTTTGATTTTTGTCTTAGTGTGAAGTTTTGGTATTAATTTATTCATCTGTGACCTGTGCCACACTCTTCTCATGCTAAATGGCCTGTTAATCTTTAAAAATTAACAAGGTGTCTCAGACCAAAAAATAAAAGAGAAGAGGGAAAAAGACATGAAAGAGAAGGAGGTTGGGGGAGGCAAGAAGGTTTCTACCTATAGCAGTATGGAAACATTGATATTTTAGTCCTGCTGCCTCCAACTTCAGCATCCTCTGGAAACACAGGCCCCAAATGAAGACTTTTTCCTGGTTCCCACAGCTCCACTCCTACTGGGATGCAAGTGCAACCCAGTTTGTCTGGACTGAGAAGCTGGTTGGGGCCTGGCTGATGTAAATAGAGACTTTGATGTGGGGCCAGGAGTAGCAGGAAGTTTCTGGAAGATGTGTAGGTGGTGAAGGGCAGAGAGAAGGGCCTTCTCAAGGCTGTTGGATCAGCCCAGCCCAGCTGCTGCATACCATCTGGAGAGAGGTTGCCTTAGCAGATCAGGACAGAAAACTGCTAATTTACAAAAAGGTATATATATTTTTAAACTTTAATAGCTCTTTAAGACTTTCAGAAGTCCTGGGGTTGCATACAAAGATTATTTAGATTACTTAGATTAGCATGTTCTGTGTATTTGGCCTTTCTTTGCCAAAGACCCAACTTTTATAGGGTCATTTGGAAACCATGTGACACTGTTCAGTCAGGTAAACCATTTCTAACATGAAATGCACTTATTCCCACCTTAATCTTCATTGCACTTGTCTTTGTTTCTCCAGCCTCTTCAGTCATCACCATAATTATGCTTCTGTTTTAAAAAATATAGTTATTAAGATTTAATTCACATACCATAAAACTTACAAAAGTACACAAAAATTGTATACAAAAGTTGCAAAGTACACAATTCAATGCTTTTAGTATGTTCAGAGAGTTGCTCAAACATCAACATGATCTAAGCTTGGAACATTGTCTTCACCCTGAAAAGAAATCATGATCCATTAGCAGTTACCCCCCAATTCCCTCCTATTCCCCACCCCAGCCCTAGGTAATCACCAATCTGCTTTCTGTCTCTATATATTTGCCTATTGTGAATCATATAAATTTCATATAAATTAAGTAATATAATATCTGGTCTTTTGTCAGTGGCTTCTTTCAATTAGCATGATGTTTTCAAGGTTCATTCATGTTGTAGTATGTATC
>NW_007754095.1:7720-8181 GCF_000696425.1 Galeopterus variegatus
TTTTTTTTTTTTTTGGAGAAATGCTTATTCAAATTGAATACCCATTTTTTAACTGAGTTATTCATCTTTTTATTATTGAGTTATAAGTGTTCTTTATGTATTCTGAATATCAGTCTCTTCTCTGATATGTAAGTTGCAGATATTTTCTTCTATTCTGTGGTTTGACTTTCCACTTTCTTTATGGTATCATTTGTGCACAAAAGTTTTTAATTTTGATAAAGTTCAGTTCACCTATTTTTTCTTTCATTGCTTGTGCTTTTGATATCATCTAAAACCTAATTCAAAATTATGAAGATTTACCCTTATGTTTTTCTCTAAAAGTTTTATAGTTTTAACTTTTAAATTGAGGTATATAGTCCATTTTGACTTTGTTTTTATGTACATTGTTAGAAAGGGATCCAACTTCATTCTTTTGCATGTGGAAATTTAGTTGTTCCAGCATCATTTGTTGAAAAGACTTT
>NW_007754096.1:0-556 GCF_000696425.1 Galeopterus variegatus
GAAGAAGGTTCGGTGAGGAAGTAATGAATGAGCTGTGTCTTCAAGGTTGGGTAGGAGTTCTTCAGGGTGAGAGGGTCAGAAAGGAAGTCCCAACAAGTGGTGCAGGAATCCTGGTGTATGAGAAACTTGTCAAGGAGCTATGAGGGCTTGGAGCAGGAGTTACCAGGAGAAATGACAGGAGATGAGGCTCCTGAACAGGATAGGGCTGTCCATGGAGGGTCTTCTAAGCCCTGATAAGAAATTAGGGTTTTATCTGGTGGCCAGTGGTTTGTAGGTTTGATTTTTCTTTTCTTTTTAAAAATCAACATGCTTCCTTTTCAGAGAAATCTTTCACCCAAGCTCCAAAATGTAAAAGGGATAGATGGCAATCAGCTCCTTGGACGCACAGGGAGGGGGCTCTCAGGTTCAGTCTTCTCAGCCCCTGGGACACCCCACAGAAGGCCATCTGAAAGCCCAGCTGGAAGACAATGGGAAAGAAACTATAAGCACAGAAGCGACCCACCACTGTTTGTGTTGCTGAAAGGTCAATCTGGCAGCACTGTGGAACTGGGAATGA
>NW_007754096.1:4227-6689 GCF_000696425.1 Galeopterus variegatus
CTTTACTTCCATTTCACAGAACTATTACTTTTAATGAGTCAACAGCTTTGCTTTACTTAAAGAAAACCTGTAGAAGTATTTTAATGGCAGACCCTTGGACTAAATTCCCCTGGTCCTGGCATAGTCCCCCATCCAGTACCTGACTGCCTGAAGTTCCATGACTATAGATTCATTTCTTTAGATGAAATATTGTCCTCTGTTTTAATTTTAGATCCATCGGGGAGAGAAATCACTTTAAATCCCCCATGTAAACTAGTTTAACTGTTTAAAAAAAAAATTGGGAAGTCTAAAAAAAACAAAAGTTGGTGAGGACATAGAGCCACAGCGACTCCTACACAGGGTGGTGGGGGTGTATGGTTTGGGAAATTCTACTTCTGGCTAAGATGGAGTACTGGGGACTGAAATCACCTACGTGTAATGACCTAAAAAATCTCATTAATTAGATAAAACCATATTTTTCAAGACATGGAACATTCAATAACAAAGGAGCCCTGAGAGATGGGAAACAATGTGAGCCTCATGATTGTCCCAGCAATTGCCTTGAGAGAGTTTCCAGGCCACAGCCCAGGGAGGGGGATCCAGGAAAAGCCCAGGGCTCCCCGAGTTGAGGAGACAGCATTGAGAGTCTGGGGAGACTCGCGTTCCTATTGCAGAGTACTGGAGAGGAGAGAGCCGCACACAGAGAGAACTATGGAGGTCTGAAGAGGCTCCCGCTCAACTCAGCAGAGCACTGATCAGTACCTGAGTATGAAGAGACGACTCAAGGCCAGTTGCAGAAAGGACCATCTGAAAGGATTAGAAGGAACAGCACTCATGCTCACTCCAGGCCGGGAGTATCACCTGTTTCTACCAGCCAGACTGGGAAACTTCATAATTCACAAGCTACCGAGTAGATTATTCAAAAGGGTCTTACCCCAAGAATGGGGCATAATTATCTCCAGACTGCATGTTGCTCTGGCCCTGCCTAACAAACCTGTAAAGCAAGACCTGAAAGGATCGAGCTATTTTCAAACAACTCGCTGTGTCTTTCAGAACAAAACTCTGGAATATTTATAGAAAACGAAACTATTCAGCACCCAACAAGATAAACTCACAATGTCTGGCATCCAATCCAAGTTTACCAGTCATGCAAAGAAGCAGGCAGATACAAGGGGGGGAGGGTGGAGATCGACAGCACCTCTCAATGTGAGGAGTGTAGAAGAATTGGGGGACATGTTTTAAAACCTTCACAACCCCATCAGTGGCAGCATTGTTAGGGAATGTAGACCTTACTTAATGTAATATGTGATTCATCAGATTATATACCAAAACCCAATTATTTATTTCCTACGGATTCTAAACTTTGTTATTCCTTTCACTCACGGAGGAAGTGATTTTTGTTCCTGTGGGCAGTTACAGACACAGCCACACATTTTTCAGACCTATCCCTCCAATGTTAGGTTTGTGGACCCACGTGGTTTTTATTTTGCTTTGTTTTGTTCAGCAATTGTAATGCTACAAGTATGTGAGGGCCCATGTTACAGACACAGCCACACATTTTTCAGACCTATCCCTCTAATGTTAGGTTTGTGGACCCACATGGTTTTTATTTTGCTTTGTTTTGTTCAGCAATTGTAATGCTACAAGTATGTGAGGGCCCATCTCATTGACCCTTCTAGCACTACTGAGGTTTATAATGATTCCAAATACTATGCTAGGTCTTTGGGATTTAGAGACAAGTAAAACAAGGCCCCTGTTCTCAGGACCTTACCATGCTTCTCTCCAACCATAGCAGATGCCCAGTTGTTTTAAACCATACCTGGGATTTTGGTGCTTTTCAGGCCAACAGATCAGGAGACAATTGTCATTGCAAACATAGTTTGTTACTTACAGTTCCCAAGGGGAGGGGGCACACCACACCACATAGGACCACACAGGGAAAGACCAGCGTTGACCAAGAGGCAGAAGGGGCAAGGGGACAGCATGGGCCTTTATTGTGATTTTCCTGGGAAAAAAATGGACAAAGCAAAGAAGCAGCTGAGCAGGTTGAGGATTGGAGAGTTTGAATAATTTCTGTGTGCTCTGGGCTATAGGGTGGCCCCTAGCTGTCTGGTACCTGGCTGTGGGATGATAAAGGCAGAGGAATATTGTTTCCTGGAGTGTAAGAGCCAGAGAGAGGGGCAGGTGGGGGTACAGACTCAGGATTGGTTGGTCTGCATATCAAAACCATGCTCCCACCAAGTGTTTACTATATCTAGGAATTTGTAAAACCTGGGAGGCTCAGACTCTCCCTGGCCAGTGAAAAGCCAGATGTCAGAGCATCAAGAATACAGAAAATAAGAAGATGTTAAAAATAGCCAATACGCCAGTGTGAGCCTCACAGGGCACCTGTGGATTCAGGCCTGTTTGGGCACATCTGGCGGAATGGAGGCTCCAGCATCTGGGGGCTTCACTTGCACATGACAGTGGAAGGCCCCTGAGAA
>NW_007754096.1:12040-12407 GCF_000696425.1 Galeopterus variegatus
TCTCTGCTGTCAGGTCTCAGAAGCAGGAAGTGGACCCCCAAATCAGAGCCTCTCCTTGGGCCTTTATTATGCACAGCTCAGTGGACAAGAAAGATATTCATGACAGGTTCATTAACAGGGCTACCCATTCAACCAGTGATATTTCATTAAGGAAATTAGATGCAGTGAACTTCACAGGGGTCTCCAAAATAGCAACCCTAAATAATCCTCAAGTATGTCACTATATTAGTTTATAATTATGAAAAACACTTATGGCCAAAAATGCTTTGGGGCTTTGAAGTGAAAGATGCTATCTGAGCATTTCTGAGTGCTTGCAAATGTACCCTTTATGTTAAAGAAATTATTCTAAGTGAAACAACCCAGGTAC
>NW_007754097.1:0-8179 GCF_000696425.1 Galeopterus variegatus
GGGCCGAAGCCCAGGGTGTGGTGGAGAGACAATCTGGGCGGGTTCCTCTTCCCTGCCCTCCTGACACTGGCCAGGGGCTCCCCACACTACCAGCCCTGTCAGAGATCCGCAGTTGGAGTGGGATTGTAGGCCGGTCCACAGGCCCCGAGGGGCCCCGCATGGAGGTACGCAAGTGGCACGTCTCAGTGAGGAGCCACGCCAAGCAAAGATGGCTGGCCTGCCTGATCTGAGCCGGCCGTCTCCGCCCCCACCTGAGAAAATGGAGGCAGCGCTGTTGCGGATGCCTAGCCTGGTGTGGTAGGTGGGAGCCAGGTGGGCAGGGACCAGTTGGGCTTCTGTCCTGCAAGTGGGGCTGGACTGGGGGTGACTCACAGAGCTCGCAGAGTTGGGCCTGTCCGGCGCCTTCCACTCCATTTCTGTGTTGTCTCTGCTGGCTTACTTGGCCTTTGTTGTCTCGGGCTGCTCGCTCATAGTACTCTGGTATCACAGCGCACACTTTTCAGGGTCATGCTGTCTCCTGGCACGGCCGCTCCAGACCCGTCGCCATCTTGAAGTCACAATTTTTTTTTTTTAAGATGGAAAATGTTTATTGAATCAGTCAGGTACATTTTATATATCTATTAAAATGACCGTATAGTTTTTCTTCTTTGCTCTGTTAATGTGCTGGATTAATTTATTTGATTTTAGAATTTACACTCACCTTGTGTTTCTCAGACAAGCCCTACTTGGCCATTATGTGTTTACCCTTTCTATGAATAGCTAGAATTGATTTGCTTAGAGTTTGTTGAATATTTTTTCACTTATGTTTCTTTCTTATAATATTCTTGTCAAGTTTTGGTGTTAGTGTTATTTTGGCTAAAGCAACCTGGATTCCTCTTCTTCCTTCTATATTTCTTAACAAATGTCATTAATGCTAATACTATTGCTTCCTTCAGTGTTTGACAGAATTCACTAGTGATGCCATCTGGATCTAGAGTTTTATTTGTGAAAAGTTGTAATTACTAATCAAGTTTATTATATAGAATTTTAAATTATTTTCCTATTTGCTTTTTTAAATTGTGATTTTAATTAATTTGTCCACTTTTCTAAGTTGTCAACTTTATTACTATTGAGTTGTCAGTAATAATCCCTTATTGCCCCTCAATGAACATAGGATAATGTTGTGCCCTCTTTCATGCCTGCTTTTAGCAATTTGTTCTCTCTCTCTCACCTTTTTCAGTCTTACAGAGATTTATAAATCTTATTAGGGGTTTATTAATCTTTGCTTAAAGAACCATTTTTGGCATTGTTGACATACTCTAAGTTTTGTTCTTTATTACATTGATTCCTGTTCCCAACATTATCATTAATTTATCTTGTTTGAGATTAATTTGCTGTTCTTTTTCTAAGCTCTAAAATCAGATGCTTCAGTCATTATTATTAACCTCAGACAGTGCCTTAAGGAGAAAAAGCAGATCTTCTTAAATCTTAATCAGTGTAGCTCCTGACTTTAAAAGGTGAAAACCCTTTCATTCCCACCTGCCTTTGTTTGCTCCCCAGCATATTCAAGCAGTTGTTTATGTGTTATACTGTACTGATGACTGCTATCAGCATAAGGTTTAGTCTTGTATGGGATACTGTGACATTACCCAAGATACAGTTTACAAATTCTTACAACTCGTTAGACATAGCTAACCTATAATTTTAGTTTTGTGTGTTGTACACATTTTGTGTAAAATTATACTGCTTCATAAAATTAATTTGGAGTTTTGTTTCCTTCCACCCCTGGTCTCTGGAATATTTAACTTACTAAGAAAAATATTATTTGCCAGGAAGTCATGAAATTTACTCTAAAAACTTTTTGGTCTGGTGTTGGGTGAATGAGTTTATAGGTAGATATTTTTGGCAATAGATCATCATTTTTAAATGATGGTGATACTCTTCGGTCTTCCACACAGAATATCAGTTAATTGCCTATGACTGAAGATATGGGTATTGCTGTCTAAATGTCAGAAAGCTCCTCAAGATTCAGGTACTGAGAAAATTCCATCAACATAGCTCCAAACCATAAGTAGAATTACACTCAAAAAGTTTAAATAATATACTAGTGTTTAATTAATATAAATGAGGGTCTATGAGAAAGCATTTATAATGCCCTCTGAGCCTTGTGCAGTAAGTTCTAATGTCTGGTCTCCAAAAGTAATTAATCTCTCATCCTCATAGGCTAGTTAAATGTCTGTCAGCACAATGTCAGAGCTGACTGAAACTAAATCTAGTTCAAGTGCAATCATGAGCCTTTGTTGGTCACTAAAGAGAAGAGAGTATTGCTGTGTGTTCTCTACAAATAGTTACAAAACCTACCTGATTAATAAAATGTACTGTTCATTACATTGAGATTTCAAAGGAGATTTTATTTGACATATGCTTTGATTATGACATATCAGAACCACTTGGCAATATCCCTATCAGAAAATATATTGACAAAATGAAGGTCAAAGAGTGGGATATAGTAGGAGCAAATGAAATCCTCCTTTTCTAAGGTTCTTCCCACATAGACACCTATAAATCATACAATGACTTCTGCAGATCTTGTATTTTCTTAATATGTGAATTTCCAGAAATAAATAGCCTACTGGATTAACCCCTATATAGTTCTGTGTGCCTATGTCAGAACACATAAAACTATAAATGTTTTAAAATTTTTAAAGGAAATTAATATAGTATCCATAGTATTCATAATAAATGAGAAACATGTATTGAGGTAAGATAATCAAAGTGCACAAAGATTGGAAAACCATCTATGGCACAGATGGGATAGAGGGACATAACTTCTGATTAAACAGGCTTAATGCCACATCCACACACAAGTGAAGACATAAAAAGGTTAATGGACCTAAAGCCATATGAGCTCCATTAGTTTCCAACATATGTAATTGGGCGGGGGACACGGGGTACAAATACAATTTGTGGTAATGGGCATTCTGCCAGTATGAATCAGGCCTTCACATCTTGGGCATGAGAGGTGACAATCAGCTCTGTATCTCATGAATATTCATAACCAAAAAAAAGAAAAAAGTTTGTGGGGCTGGCCCTGTGGCTCACTCGGGAGAGTGCGGTGCTGGTAGCATGGAGGCCACGGGTTCAGATCCTATATAGGGATGGCCAGTGCGCTCGCTGGCTGAGCGTGGTGCAGACAACACCATGCCTAGGGTTGTGATCCCTTACTGGTAAAAAAAAAAAAAAAAAAAAAAAAAAAAGTTTGTGAAGTGTGCCAATTGCTTTCTTCTTATAAGAATATAGGCTCAGAACAACAAAGATACTTTTCTTAAAGCATTTTCCTTCATGCCTAGCTGAACAGGCATTAACACTTTATCTTCCTCTTCTCTCTCTCCCCACACAGTGATCCCAGTGGAATGTAAATTTCAAGAATAATCTACTGTGAGTACATTTACCAGCTTTTTAATATATGGCCAGACTTTAGCTTTCTGGACCTTCATTTCATAAAGCTATTCCAAAAACTTGTGATTCTATTAACTGTTTATATAATTCTAATGAGAGTAGTGGCTCAATTTTTATTTAATTTTCAAGTATCTGATAATTTGAATTTATTTTAATCATTTCATTTGAAGGTCTAATCAGACATCAAATCATCTAACAGACTATTTATTTGTTTAATTTTTGTTATTTTTATTTATTTATTTTTAATTGACATATAATAGTTGTATATAATTTGGGGAAGAGTATGATGTTAAAAAGGGGAAACACTTCATGAATTTGTGTGTCATCCTTGGGCAGGCCCATCCTAATCTTCTCTGTGTTGCTCTGTAGAGGCCAAGGGAAGACTCTCCTTCAACGGCACTTGAAGGTTCTCTGAAAAATCAGTTGATAAACTCAGATTAATATACAGAAAATGAATAAAAAATTTATTTTAACATGCTGGGCAATGCACGGGGGAATCACAAGCAAGCTATGGGTACTGATGGGTACCAATTTCCAGTACAGATGGGTACCAGTTTCCATAGGGGAGAGGAGAGACAGGGAATGTAAACAATTCTTTTGAGGGACAGT
The DNA here is from genome assembly GCF_000696425.1 of Galeopterus variegatus. Taxonomy (NCBI): domain Eukaryota; kingdom Metazoa; phylum Chordata; class Mammalia; order Dermoptera; family Cynocephalidae; genus Galeopterus; species Galeopterus variegatus. The sequence goes on from NW_007754097.1 coordinate 4,048, forward strand.
AGGGATTACATGAGGACGAACCTGAGAAGTAGATATTATCTTGTGAAAAGGTCTGTCCAGGTAGTCCAGGTATGGTGTCTTCCCAGTCTCTCCAGTCCCTCTGGGAATTGTTCTTTCCTGCTTATATGATGAGATTCCTAGGGAAGAAATCTTAAGACAATTGCATTTCATTTGGATAACTTTCTTAATCAGATAAAGAAATTCCACAGAATTTCCTGTGCTTGGGGTGAAGAGAACAAGAGAAGGTTAGGAGGATTTTGATTCTAAGCCCTAATCCTGAGATCTTTTAATTTTCAGAGCAAAATATTTGGGGGAATAATTTTCTGCACACCAACAGTTCCAAATTTAGTATATATGCTGCCAAAGTGAGCGCTAACGAAAACTATTTGTAAAAGTCTGACGTAGACCTTGAAAAGAATCAGTAAATTAATAAACAATCACTTTATTAATAGACACAAATTAATTGATCCTGTTGCCATGTTTTGAGTTGTCTTCTAGAATCTATCTTCACACTTGCAGAAATTTCCTTTCCTGCTCTCATTTTCTGCCCTCCATTTGACAAGGTTTTCTTTATGTCTCATCTTCAAACTTTAGCGCAGCTATTTCCACCTTCACTTCTTTTCTCTTTTAAGCATAATTCATATTTGAAAAACCCAGGATTTTCACTATTACTGTTTTGTGATTTTCTGTTTTTGCTCCCTACTAATAATCTTGAGAGAAAGACACCCTGTTTTCTTATCCCAAATGACACAAATAGAACTGCTGAATACTAGACATTTTTACATGTGTATCATTTTATAATTTTTTATTGAAACATAATTGATTATATATATTCGTAGGGTACAGATTTGAATATCAGTACCTGTGTATAAACTGTGGAGATCAAATCAGGATAATTCATATACTCATGTTTACAAAATGTAATCAATCTTTGTTATCCTTAACTAATTTCTCACTAACCACCCTCCCCCCTCTTTCCCATCTTTAATAACCATAGTTCTATTCTCTTTTTCTTTGAAAGTGCATTGTATTATTGTGAATTTTTTCTTTCTTTCTTTCCTTTTTTCTTTCTATTATTCTTTCTTTCTTATTTTAGCTCTCACTTATGAGTGAGGACATGCGTATTTCTCTTTCTTTGCCTGGCTAATTTCACTTAACATAATTTTTTCTAAGTTTATCTACATTGCTGCAATTGGCAGAATTTCATTCTTTATCCACAGTTTCCTTATCCAGTCATCTGATGATGGACATTTAGGTTGATCCAACTCTTGGCTATTGGAAATAGAGCTGCAATAAACATGGGAGTACAGTTATCCCTTTAACACGATGATTTCTGTTCCTTCGGGTGTATATCCGGTAGTGGGATTTCTAGATTGTATAGCAGTTCTATTGTAGTTGTTTGAGGAAACTCCATACTGTTTTATAAAATGGCTGCACTGATTTATAGTCCCACCAACAATGTAGGAGAATTTCCTCTTCTCCACATCATCACCAACATTTGTTATTCTCTGTCTTTTTGGTAACAGCCAGTCTAACTGGGATAAGATATCTCAGTGAGGTTTTGATTTGCATTTCCCTAGTGGTGAGTGATATTAAGCATTTTTTTCATGTGTCTTTTGGCTTTTTCTATATCTTCATGTGAGAAATGTCTATTCAGTTACTTTGCCCATATTTTAATTAGGTTGGTCATTTTCTTACTGTTGTGTTGCTTGAGGTCTTTGTATATTCTGGATGTAAATATTTTGAAAGATGAGTAGTTTGCAAATATTTTCTCCCATTCTGTAGGTTGTCTTTCCACTCTGTTAATTGTTTCTTTTGCTGTGCAGAAGCTTTTTGGTTTCATATATTCCCATTTGTTTATTTTTCCTTTTTGCTGCCTGTGCTTTTGTGGTCTTATTCATAAACTCTTTGCCCATTCCTATATTCTGAAGTGTTTCCCCTATGTTTTGGTTTAGGAATTTTATAGTTTCATGTCCTATCTTTAAATCTTTAATCCACTATTGCTTGATTTTGGTATATGGTAAGAAGTACAGATCTAGTTTCATTCTTGCATAGATGGATGCCCAGTTTTCTCAGCACCATTTACTGAAGAAGTAATCTTTCCCCATCGTGTATTCTTGTTGTTTTGTTAATGATAAGTTGGCTGTAAATATATGGGTTGATTTCTGTGTTCTTTATTCTGTTCCATTGTTTGGAGTCTGTGTTTTTATGCCAGTACCATGTTGTTTTGGTTATTATAGCTTTGTAGTATAGTTAGATGTAAGGCATTTTATGCCACTGGTTTTATTTATGTTTTGTTCAGGATTGCTTTGGCTATTTGGGGTCTTTTGTTGTTCCATATGAGTGTCAGGATAATTTTTTCTAGTCTGTGAAGAATGTCATTGGTATTTTGACAGGGATTGCATTGAACCTGTAGATCACTTTGGATAGAATGGACATTTTAACAATGTTAATTATTCCAATCCAAGAACATTGACTATCTTTCTATCTTTCTGTGTCCTCTATAATTTCTTTCAGCACTGTTTTGTAGTTCTCCTTGCACAGATCTTTCATTTCCTGGGTTAAGTTGATTCCTAAGTATTTAATTTACTTGGTGGCTATTGTAAATGGGCTTTTTCCCCTGATTTCTTTTCAGCTAGATCATTACTAGAGTATAAAAAAACTACTGATTTTCACGTGCTGATTTTGTATCCTGCAACTTTAATGAAATCTTTTATCAGCTCTAAGAGTTTTTTTGGTTTAGTCTTCAGGTTTTTCTCCATATAGGATCATGTCATCTGCAAACAGGGACAATTTGACTTCATCTTTTCCAATGTGGATGTCCTTTATTTCTTTCTCTTGCCTGATTCTCTGGCTAGTACTTCTGATACTATGTTAAAGTGGAGTGGTGAAAGTGAGCATCCTTATCTTGTTGCTGTTCTTAAGAGAAAAGCTTTCAGTTTTCCCCCATTCAGGATGATATTGGCAGTGGGTTTGTCATATATGGCTTTCATTGTGTTGAGATATTTTCCTTCTACACCGAATTTGCTGAGACTCTTTATCTTGAAGGGAGGTTGAATTTTGTCAAATGCTTTTTCTGCATCTATTGAGATAATTGTGTGGTTTTCGTCCTTGATTTTGTTCATGTTGTGTATCACATTTATTGACTTCTGTATGTTGAACCATCCTTGCATCTCTGGGATGAATCCTACTTGCTCATGGAGTACAATTTTTTTGATGTGTTCCTGTATTCTGACTGCTGATATTTTGTTGAGAATTTTTGCATGTCTGTATTAGTCAAAGGTATTGGCCTGTTTTCTTTCATATGTGTGTGTGTGTGTGTGTGTGTGTGTGTGCGCACGCGTGCGCATACACACATTTCTTTGGTTTTTTGTTTTAGGGTGATGTTGGCCTCATACAATGAGTTTGGGAGAATGGCCTCTGTTTCAATTTTTGGAATAATTTCAAGAGAATTAGTATTAATTTCTCTTTAAAGGTGTTGTAAAATTCAGCAGTAAAGCCATCTGCTTCTGGGATTTTCTTTGTTAAAAGATTGCTGATTACTGCTTTGCCCTTGTTGCTTGTTATTAGACTGTTCGGGTTCTCTGTGTCTTCTTGATTCAGTGTTGGTAATTTGTATGTGTCAAGAAATGTAACCATTACTTCCAGGTTTACAAATTTGTTGGCATATAGTTGTTTATAATAGTCTGTAATGATTCCTTGTATTTCTCTGGTATAAGTTGTAATGTCTCCTTTTTCCTTTTTGATTTTTGTTATTTGGGTATCTCTCTCTCTCTCTCTCTCTCTCTCTCTCTCTCTGTCTGTCTTTTATAGTTAGCCTTGCTAAATTTTTGTCTGTTTTGTTCATCTTCTCAAAAAACCATATTTTCATTTCATTGATCTTTTGCATCATTTTGGGCGTCTCTATTTCATGTAGTTCTGCTCTGATCTTAATTTTTTCTTTCCACCTACTAATCTTGGGGTTGGATTGTTCTTGTTTTTCTCATTCTTTGAGTTGCAGCGCTAGGTTGCTTATTTGAAATCTTTCAATTATTTTGATGGAAGCATTTATTGCAATTAAATTCCCTCTTAGGGATTCTAAGATGGCGACGGGTCTGGAGCGGCTGTGCCAGGAGACAGCGCGATCCTGAGA
>NW_007754098.1:0-1122 GCF_000696425.1 Galeopterus variegatus
TTAAACCCTTACTTAGGTATGTTACATACTCTATAGTTTGAATTACCTAAAAATGCTATCCCAAGGAATGACAAAATTAGTAAGTTAACACGTAGAATCTGATCTGATGTTTAACACAGTGTTTTAATCACAAGGGATTTTCTGCATAGCTATAATTATGAAAGCATCTCCTCATGTCTAGGACCATATTTATTTGTTCCCTTCATTTTTTAAAGACACATTTTTTAATGGAATAAGAAAGATGTCCAAGAATAAATGATTCAGAATAATGCCTTCCTTTTTAGCACCAAATCCCTTCTGAAAGATTAAGTTTTATTGGCATGTCTGTGTTGGCGTAGAAGGGCCAGCACTGTTAACATGTTATATTTGGGGATCTGGAGGCCTCCAGAGCCTCACACAGAGTCCCCCAGTGAGTGACATCTGCGTTTTCCTGATGGCTTTCTCATCTCCATCTAGTGCTCTATTCACCAACCCGTTCTACCTTCTTTTCAGTATCCTATCAGACCAAAACCTCAATTTTAACATCCATATATGACATTTTTGGAAAATTATGATGGTGGAAAGGAAGAATTATCAAATTTGAAGAGCTTCTGTACAATAGATGGATCAAGAAAGCGGTGTTATGGGCCGGCCCGGTGGTGCACTGCTACGGTGCGCCACTTGGGAGTGCGGTGGCGCTCCCGCCGAGGGTTCGGATCCCACATATAGACCGGCACTCACTGGCTGAGCGAGGTGTGGGCGCAACACTGAGGGTTGCGATCCGTTGCCAGTCACGAAAAAAGACAAAAAGGAAAAAAAAAAAAAAGAAAGCGGTGTTATGTTGAAAGATGATTTAATACAAGTATGGATTAAAAATAGATAGATATTGATTAACCTCAGGCAATAATAATCTTAGAGCTCACAGACCAATGGTAGTGGTTCATGTAATCACTCAGCAAACATATTTATGAGACAACTTCTGTATGCCTGAGTTAGACCGCCACTGATCTAGCATTCTGCAACATCTCTGGAGAGCAGGAGAGTGTGTGCAATTATGCAGCACCGTTAATTTTCACAGACCTAGTGAGTTTGGGTTTTGGAAAGAATATTACAGAATATCTGGCCCAACTCCTCTATGTTGGG
>NW_007754098.1:1421-8178 GCF_000696425.1 Galeopterus variegatus
ACCAAAACCTCAATTTTAACATCCATATATGACATTTTTGGAAAATTATGATGGTGGAAAGCAAGAATTATCAAATTTGAAGAGCTTCTGTACAATAGATGGATCAAGAAAGCGGTGTTATGGGCCGGCCCAGTGGTGCACTGCTACAGTTCTCCGCTTGGGAGTGCGGCGGCGCTCCCGCCGAGGGTTCGGATCCCACATACAGACCGGCACACACTGGCTGAGCGAGGTGCAGGCGCAACACTGAGGGTTGCGATCCGTTGCCGGTCACGAAAAAAGACAAAAAGGAAAAAAAAAAAAAAAAAAAGTGGTGTTATGTTGAAAGATGATTTAAAACAAGTATGGATTAAAAATAGATAGATATTGATTAACCTCAGGCAATAATAATCTTAGAGCTCACAGGCCAATGGTAGTGGTTCATGTAATCACTCAGCAAACATATTTATGAGACAACTTCTGTATGCCTGAGTTAGACCACCACTGATCTAGCATTCTGCAACATCTCTGGAGAACAGGAGAATGTATGCAATTATGCAGCACCGTTAATTTTCACAGACCCAGTGAGTTTGGGTTTTGGAAAGAATATTACAGAATATCTGGCCCAACTCCTCTATGTTGGGGAAATGTCAAATATAAATCCAACTCACCTTTTTCTTTGCCATGTGATCTTTTCCTTCGCCTTACACACACGCACATGTGCACTCTCACAAGCTCACACACACTGAGGAATACAGCTGGCTAAAAAGACAGGAAGAAAGACGGCTCAGTCAATTGTGATGTTCCAAGTGTCGTATGCTTGCATCACAGAAGGTGGGGAGCAAGGAAAGTAGAATAGCTGTCTAGATTTTTTATGACACTTATTGCTTTTAAAAACAGTATCTTGGTTTCATAATAATTGGACACTAAAATTAAAAGTAATGTTTCACAGGTCCAAATTTTCTAAGGTTGTGTATGGTATCCTAATAAGCCAACGTATAGACTTCTGTCAAATTCTTTTAAGTTAAACATGAGCCCTACTTGAGTCATTTGGAAGAAAAAGGGAGGCAAAGTACTGATCATTGCTGGAAAAGCTAGTGTTTGCAAGCAACAAACACATTAGCTTTTTTCTAATAGTGCTTTGATATTTATGTTGTACAATATTTACCAAAAGGGAAAACACATTTTTGATTTTTTTAAGTCAAAACAATTTTGAGAGCAACAAATATATTACTCATTTTATATGCCTTTAAAAGTGATCTTCTGTTTCCACCACTGCATATTGAATTATGCTATGTAGAGTATTTCATTTTTTTGTAACATAGAAATATTTTATGATAAATAAGAATTTTGAAAAAAATCACAGTATTTTTGTGATTCCAAATTTAGAATCTGCAGGCTTGAGAGTGGCATTAAGTTTGACTGTGTTCTCTTGCAAAGCCATAACCCATGTCATCATTAAGAAGATTCAAAAATATAGAATCATTATATACTCTCCACGGGCAAGGGTTAATTTTGATAGACTTTACTAGGAAAAGAGCTAACAAAAATTTTTAAGATTGCCAGCTTTATTTTATTTAAGCCAGTTTTATTTTAGCCAGTTTTCTCTATTTTCTAGACTTTTTTTTTTTTTTCCAAAGGAGCAAAGCTTTATATGAGGACATCAGAATAATGTTACTATGTATTTGACTCTATGGCTATTATTACAGCTATGAAAAAATATGAATTTGTAGGCAAACATGTTGTATTTGCACTTTGGAAAATGTGACTCTCCTTTTATAAGCCGAAGAATGGCGTTTTAGAAATGTATTGTGGTATTGCTGGTCAAGACAGACATCTTCCATTGGGCTGAATCAGTCAAGTGATGCTAAGCAGCGCCTCCCTGCCCTTCCAATGGGGTTAGTGCCCCCTGGTGGTCTCAGGAAAGCAGGTTTGAACAGTTGAGTTTATAAGAAGGAAGATTTTTCTGACCCCACACTGAGCAGACCTCTTTACCTGACCTATATCTTGATATTTATCTTTGTAGATGCTAATTATATGACAGGACCAGATAGGAATTCTCCTAAATCTGAAATCATTGCTCTTCAAAATGAAAACTGCAGACTATTAATTGGAATTCAATTCAATATAATTTATTGGCTAACCGGTGTGAAAACCTAGCAAAATTTGTAGCCTTTTTGACAGGGAAGATGAAGAGAGATCATCTCAAATTTCTTCAGTTTGTGAAGAACCGGTCCCTGAGGTCTTTAGGTGCTGGTTCCGCACTTGAGAGAGTTACTGCCTAACATTTACACTGTGGGTACAGCAGAAGTCAGTCCTACAGCATCGTTCTCTAGCAGAGGGAAGTGTCTAATAGTTTTTAAAAGACCAATTTTCAGACTGTAAAATGATTTAGCAACTTATGTTTTACCTCTTCTACTCTGTTTCGTAAGTGAGAAAACCAAGGCCCAGTCACGATCTAAAACATTCCCCAAGGTCACATGATAAGATAGAGAATGAAAAAAAGTATTCACAGCCCCCCAAATAGTAACACAATCATGAGTTTCTAGTTGGATCTATTCTGATTTATTTCCTTAAAAATATCATAGATGATTCTTTGAGAATCTATAACTCACATTTTTATTTTCTCTAAGAACAATGCTGCCAAATCCATCTCCCCCAAAACAGAGAAGAAAAAAAACATCTACTTTGTCTTTACTATTTGGAGAAAAACTGATCAAACAAGGTCATTTTAATAAACTCACTGAAATGATATGTTTTTTTCTCACCACAAGACCACATTTTTTAAACACAAAATTAAGGCACATGATTTACCAACAGATGCCTACACTTGGACTCTGAAGTGTCCAGTGAAATCCAAAGGTCACTTCAACCCCAGTGCACAGAACCACTGGGCCACCGTCACGAGGAGGCATTTCACTGTGACAAGAGGGAGCTTGCTCTCAGGCAAACGGGGAGTCTTTGTGACATGTGCCATTTGAGAAAGGATTAAAAGGGAGAGTCCAAAAGCTTCAGGAGGAATGTGGAAGGTTCCTCCCCCCCAAAGAAACAATCAACTGAATTCTAAGAAACCCTGAGGCTAGGATTTGAGAGAGGGCAAGGGCCCCCACCTGCCATTTAGCATGAAATGTGTTTCCAAGTTAGTTTGCTTTGCCTCGCTAAGCTCTGGACAGGCTTCATTTTACTCTAAGAAGAAAAATAAAGAGAGTTTAACCAAAAGAAGGTAGTGTTAAGGAAAGGCTTCACTGTGCTTTTAGAGTCTATACTCCATATTGCCAAGCCAAAAATATATGCATTTTTATATATCATAAATCATACGTGTGTGTGTGTGTGTGTGTGTGCATGTGTGGGTGTGTGTGTATGAAAATGTAATAATACATCCCCTTGGAAAATGAATTGAACTTGTGATGCATCAGAAAAGACCAAATTTAGTAGAATACTAAAGATTTTTTTTAAATCTCCAATTGTACTATATCCTTTAGAAAGACATATCAGGAATAATCTTACTTGTTAACATAGAAATATGTGCATGTGGCAGTTTTTTAAGAAATAAGAGCTCATAGAAGTGAAAGGAGACATTCCTAAAGAAGTATTTTTGAGGAAATTAAATACATTTATTATTTCAAAATATTATTTAGGAACATTTTATGTAGGAATAGAATGTAGGTGGGAAGATAAACAGAAGCAGCAAAAGGCAGCCCGTAGTAAAGATTTTGCGATGGTTAAGTGTCGCCTTCAGTGTGTGAGAGGGTTGAAGACCACACCCTCGAGATGATGGGTACAGAGACTGTGGATATCGGCTGCACCCACCTGTGATGTGAGTCTCCAGCAATCACAGAACGAGGGGCGCTAACTATGCCCGTGGCTCTTCAGTTGTTGTGGGGATGGCTGCCCTATTTAATTTCCTCTACTTGTCCTTGGCAGGCATTTCGGAGACTCCTGAATAACCTAATGTTTGCCCCATTATTCACGATGTTTCCATTTCCCCACATGAGCTGCAAATCATCTGCTCAGAGGAATCCCTGTTTGCATTCTTTCCTCTCCAGCTACACCTAAGTCGCTTGTCCTTACCTGCTCACCTGCTCACACATTGTTTGGGGAAGATGCATTTGCTGATACCTTCAAATGAAAAGATGAAAGCCTAAGGAAAGATGTATTTATAAAGTGGTAGAAAGTCCTCCCTTATGTTCCAGTCAAGAAGGACTGAAGCCTTTGTCAAAGTTAAAGCAAAAGTATCACAGAAATTGAATCCCAGTCTGTATAAAGTTTGGCATTAATTTTCACAAGAAAATATGCAGCCTCCTGTGTCAGCCCTGCAAAGAGATTTGAAAGAGATCACTTTGCTTGCTAAGTCCGATCCTACCATGCTAGAGCATAGGAATAAATTTCATTTTGCTCTTTATAAAAGAACTCAGATTAGGGGTTAACTAAATATGTATTACTAAATTTCTTCCTCCCTCCCTCCCTTCCTTCCTTTCTCTAGTGCAACAGACCTAGGGACAACTGTCTAAGGCTACAAAATTCAAATCTCTCTCTCTCAACATGTGACACAGTAGAGATGGTCTAATGAGAGAGACGTGCTGCAGACACTCAGGTTACATCGAATGACTGAGATGCGTGCAGTGCAAATCGGTACGCGGTGAGAATCTCAGAGTCAAAGACATCATGCTGGAAAGCATTTGCCTTCTCTGAGTGAGATGCAAAAGTTCCACTGAAAATGGATTCTCACAGACTCCTGAAGAGCTGGACCTACCAGCTTTCAGAAGACTGTGGGGCCTAAGGCGAGGCCCTGGAGGGGAGGTTCTGGGAGACCAGGTGGGGAGAAGAAGGGGAGAGAGGAAGACCCCAGGTCGGAGTGGATGGATCAAAAGGGAAAGAGAGGAGAGGAAAAGATAAAAAAATTTTTAAAAAGAAGGCAATAGAGAACCCAAAAGAAAATGTAAAGGTGATGTAAATTAAATTTGTAAGGGGCCGGCCCGGTGGCGCACTGGAGAGTGCGCCGTTTGGGAGCGCGGCGGCACTCCCGCCGAGGGTTCGGATCCCATGTGGACACCAGTTCCCTCTCACTGGCTGAGCGTGGTGCGGGCGCGACACCGAGGGTTGTGATCCCGTTACCGGTCAGTAAAAAAGACAAAAAAAAAAAAAAAATTGTAAGGATATAAGTCTTCTAGTTCTAAAACAAACCATTTAATAGAAGTCATCGTCCTTCCCACAACTGTTCATCTGTCACTGATAAAAATGTGACCCCATGCCAGCTTCAACTTAGGCCAGTAACAGAGTCTCCAATCAACACCTCAGCCTCACCATTCTGGCTCCTTGGAGACAAAGGTCCTCTGACTCTGCATCCATCTCCAGCCCATTGCGGGGACCCCGGCAGCCCCTCACACAAGACCGGGCTCTGAGTAGCTCATTTGTCATTCCTGATCAGTGAATACACAAGCAGATGTTCCCGGGTGGGGAGGACATGCTGCCTTTCTTACACTGTTTTACCCTTGAGAGCCCCAACAGAAAGACCATTTTGCTTATTGTTATGGTATTTCCCCATTCTTTGGCTTATTGAAATAATATATGATGATGTAATATAAGGTATTATAAAATAATAATATATGATAATATATAGTATGATAGTAATTCTATAAATATAATATAGCATAACATGTAAAATAATTATTGCGATATAATATATAAATATAATATATAGTATATACTGTAATGTGATATAATCTAGCATAATGCATAATAACAAAATAGTGAGAGAAGCAGAGAGCAGAAGCCTCTCTTTTAGCACATGTTAGTCTTGTCAATCACTAGCCAAGGGGTCCCTTAGAAATGGGTGCCCATAACTCCCACAGCCTGCATTATTTGTGACTCAACAATGGTTCATACCTGTAATCTAGGTTATGCAGTGGTTACGGCTGTGGCAATAATGGCGTTTATTAGAATGATTGTGGTGGATGTTATGATTGTTTTTCCACAAGGCCAACCTCAGTAGGGAGAATCTTAAGACTCTGGGATATCAAATGTTGGCTCACATGGTAGCCTGAGAACATGGATCGATGGCAATACATTTGGAATCATTCCAACTCTCATTCTGTCCATGGGACCACAGTGGGGACTCATCTGCCTGTGCCAGGCAAGCCCCTTCTTATCCACTGCCCCCGTGTTTGTCACCTGGGATCTGGAAGGAGCGAAGATGAGCTGGCTGTCTCTGACTATTGGTCAGCAAGCCCACCTGGTTCACACGCAGGCTGCAGTGGTCTCCACCTCACCCTAAACCTGTGGGCTGCACTGTGCATGGGCAGAGCCTGCTTTGCTGGGAGGAGGCAGGAAACACTTTATGCACAGACCAAGAAGACAGTTGTGCATTGGAAGGGAGGTCAAGTAGAGCCTCCCTCCCAATGCAGAAAGCTCTTCTGAAACATCCCCAAGTCAATGGTACTCTTACTTTTAAAAACCTTAAAGATAGCAAAGTCATGGATTCACTATGAAGCTTATTTGATTTTTATAAAATTCTAAGTACTGGAATGACTTTTTTTTTTTTTATTAAACCAAAGTTTATCCCTGTATACTCTGTATCCAGAGCCACAGGCAATGCAAGGTAAGTTTTGAAAATTACAGTCCTTCAGATATTTAGAAATGAGCAAAATGTTGTGTTTGCTGTAGGCACAATTCACTCAGGTTCCCTCGCAGGTTTATACCTATCACAGAGACGTATAAAGGTCCACCTGGGCCAGCCCCACCCAGACCAGAACGGGATCACCAAGCCCTCTGCTGGATGCAG
>NW_007754099.1:0-2510 GCF_000696425.1 Galeopterus variegatus
AATCAAGGAATATGATTTAAAGTTGTAATTGAAAAACCAGGAGCAATAGGTTCCGCAGAGAACATATCACAACCCTACTGAGATCAGGGCATTATTTTTGCCTTGAAAATTGCTTTCTGGATCATTCCAGTTCTTTTTCTTTCATATGTTTCTTTAGATAAACTGGTAGGACATGCATATCACAACCCTACTGAGATCAGGGCATTATTTTTGCCTTGAAAATTTCTTTCTGGATCATTCCAGTTCTTTTTCTTTCATATGTTTCTTTAGATAAACTGGTAGGACATTGGTTTTAATTTTACGTTTAGAATTCTTTATCCGAAATGGGAACAGAATGTAAAATGTGAATATATTTGAAGAAATGTATGCATTATTTTTATAGCTATAGCTTTTAACACTATATTATTCATCTAGATTTTATTCTTGTTCGCCTTCAAGTCTAAGATTTCTCTCTTTAAAGACTTTGGATACAAGAAGCTACTCAATTAGAATGTTCAGACAGTGTGAAATTTTTTATTTTAATAAGCATACTGACTGAGAATTAGTTACATAATTTACATGTAGTACTTTGGACATTGGATTGTTAAGCCTTTTAAAATATGACAAACTGAAAACATCTTATAGAGGACTCCCAAGACCAGTGAGATAAGCTTCTTTTCACTCTTTAGTCTATTCCTCTAATGGAGGCAAATCAGAATCTCAACTAACCCTTTGATTTATCTTGTGATTCTTTAGTAATTGGTTCTGCATCAGTAAGTGTTACCTTACAGTGGTAAGGTGGTCCTTTTCATCCTGGATAATCCTTTTACCATAAGGAAAATGCCACATTGTCCCATTTCTGTTTTGTAGACATAGAGGGAGGGGTAGGGGGACAGAGTGATAACAGGACATGTTGAGTTTGGAGGAGGGAAGAAAGTCAGTGTAGCTGTAGTGCAGAGAGAGTGTGAAGATAGGACAGTGGCAAGAAATGAGGCCAGAGGGTAGATGGAAGCCAATGGAAAGTCTCTTGTTTGTCACAGTAAATAATGGAGATCGCTAAGGATGTAATGGTATAATGAAATGTATTGTAAGGAACATCACTCTAGAGCACCACTGGAAGATTGATGGGAATGAGGAGAGAAACCAGGAAGAAAGCTGTTCTATGGTCTGGATGACAGACAATGAAAGCCTGGACTAAGACAATAACAGGAGCCATTTCGAGAATTGAATTGCCTGGATTTGGTTAACAATAAACTGTGTGTATGAAATTAACAGTTAAAGGTATGATGATTATGGACCAGGTTCTAAATTGAGGGAGAAAACTAATCTCAGTTTGTGACATGTTAAAATCAAGATGCCGCAGACACTCTGGTTACTTCATGTTGTATCCACTTCTTTCCACCTACCCCACCCAACAACTGCAGTCTGTTGTCCACAGCCATGGTCTACAGAACATGTGTCTAGCTTTCAGACCAGACTTCACCCAAAGACACAGCCAGGTTCTAACACTAGAGGAAGTGTAGGAGCAGAGTCTGTGCCACTGATTGGCATGAGAGCAAATGCACAGAAGGGTGCCAACATTGGACTATTTTTCTACATATCATGGTCTAATCACCAGCATGCTGAGGCCCAGAAGACTAAGCTCAAAGTTTCTGTAGTACTATAGACAGGATTGAACCTAGGGCCTCCGAGATCATGGAGTCTGCCATTAGGAGTCAAGTGACTTAGATGGGAAGAGATGAGAGCTATAGAAGGTGGAAACCAGGTAATTTCTTCAAAATGGTTTGATACTAGCAGCATTTGCAAACATTTCTCCTTTTCATAATCCTGTGCTGAAACTCTGGAGGCATAGTAATATCTTTATTCCCCTCAGGTATTATCAAGGTTAATGTGCACTGTTTGTATTTCAGCCAAGGAAATTTTTTCAAAATCAAGGGGGAAGTGAACACAGAGTTGAAGGAATAATAATATTCAGATCATCAGGTCTTTTCGTCTTATCTTATTGCAGATTGTCCACTCAGGAGCTTACCCTTGGACATTTTTCATCTCAGGTCAGACTTCCTTCTGCCATTTGGCATTCTCCCAGGCACCATCTCTTTCTATCAGTCAGTGGAAACATTCGCCAAGCATAATTAGGAAAGTAAATCTGCTGTAGAAATTGTCATGGCTTTATTTAGGTTTAGCCAATGTTAAGCAATAAATAGTTAATTTTCTTTTCCTTAAATTTAAAAACAAATAGCCGATTAATCACATGCACACATCTAAACTGTGTCTAAGTCAAACCACTGCAGCTTGTTTTTCTGATAATAACACACTCAATTATGTTCTCATTTTAGTACTAAGAAGTGAGCTTTCGGGTAGGAAGAAAGAAGGAGCACAAAGATTGAAGGGGAAAGCAGAAAAGGATAGCAACAGAGGCCACCGTGAATCGAGAAATTCTCATAGAATCTAAGTATTCAGCTGCAAAACAAAATTCACTGGTTATATTGGTTTGCAGAATTGTCAAGTCTGTTTTGCCAGAATGTTCAACA
>NW_007754099.1:7366-8177 GCF_000696425.1 Galeopterus variegatus
CCCTACAGAATTAGAATCTATGTGTTAATAAGATCCCCATAATAATTCATACGTATGTTAAAGTTGGACAAGTACTGCTTTAAAGAATTTGTCTTAAAAATAAGGTTAAATTAAATAAGGTTACATTAATTGGTTGGAGTTTTGTTTGTTGTTTTGTTTTGTTTTAATGTTTTCTCATCCTGAAAGAATAAATCAGATGACTCTGTCTAAGCCTAGATCCAAGGAGCACAGGATTGTAAACGTACAATGTCCTTGTGCCCCAGTTTCCATATATCATATGTACAAATCTCAATTCCATAGCAACCTATGTCACAAGATCGTGCATGGTAATTTTTTAAGCACCATACAAATATAAAGTATAATTCACCATAGGAAATAATCATAATTTGAACTGCAGAATGTTATCTCTGAAGGGCTATACAAATAACATAACAAAGAAAAGTCAGGCCTTCAAAAGTCATTTTCCCTAATTTCATCCTTCCAGGTATCATGTCCCCACTCCCCACCTCTGCCTTTCAATGCCCCTTTGTTTCGCATGTAGACAACAACTTGCTTTCCCAGGTGGGCTGTAACTGGCAGTGTAGGACCATGTGTCTGACTTTGCACATGTGCTCACTGCAGGGAATACCCTTCCCCTTCCCCAACTGACAAACTTCAACTCATCCTTCAAGATGCTGCTCATTTTCTGTCCCTGGCCCTAAGCAAAGTGAATGAATCACCGCCTCCTCTAAAGCCCCATGGTTACTTGTGCCCAGTTCCATAGTGGTACATATGACACAGTGTTATATATGTTTCCTTACTCATCTCTTCC
>NW_007754100.1:0-2117 GCF_000696425.1 Galeopterus variegatus
CATCCTAACTAGTTTCTCTACTTCGACTCTGTCCACTGAAGTACCTTCTCCAAAGGGCAACTAGAAAAATTATTGAAAATATAAATCAGTACATCCCTCTCCAGCTAGTCAATTGATACAGAAGAAGAATATTCCTTTGGGAAGAAAAACTTTTATTGTGTTCACAGTGCCTTCCATGTTGCCATGTATTTCTGTAAAAACTACTCTCTTAAATCTTTCTCTTTGAAAGAGGAATGGGTCAGAGCATCTTCAGGCAGAACCAGGTGGAGACAGATAAGAGGGAGTCCTTACACAGAGTGACCTTCTCCGTTGTTCTCTTGTGGAGCGCCCAGGAGGGGTTGCTGTGAGAGGTGAAGATGGTGCCAGCTACGTGCAGAGTCCTTCGTAAGGGTGGGGGAGGTGGCTGTGCCTTTATTACCCAGATCATGTTCCCTGGTGCTAGCTATACGGGTTCAGCTTGATATGACAGTAGAAGAGATGTAGGGAGTGGCTTGTTTTCCCAACATCCAGGGCCAGGACAAAATAAGTGTCTAAGAAAGACAAAGACATATTGGTTTCTCCTTTCTTATCTCATCTCCTTCCTTCAGTCTCTCTAAACCATCTGAATCTTCTGATGCTCTTTGATGCAAAGGAATCCTCCCAAATCTTTGCCAGTGTCTTACTTGAGGCAGTATCTTACTTCATCAATATCACTTNTTAAAGTTAGCTTTCTATGCACCTACATGCATAAAATTCACAATCAGTTCACACACAATGAAAGTACTGTGTACTCATATATTTCTTGTGCATCTTCTTGTAAATATCTCAATATAATAATTTTGATTTGCTCAGTAATTACAACTGTTAATCATTATAGTTTTATTCATCACCTATTTTGTCTCACAAATTGAGTCTACTTTGATTTTTTTGAGTTGAGAAACAGTAAATAGTCTTTTAGTATTCCATTCTAACTCAAGTTGCTTTACCCATATCAAAGTTCTTACATTAAAGTCCCTTGCTATTGACTTTGTTCAGGTTTTCAGGAGAAGCCCCTTGCTATTGACTTTGGTCAGGTTTTCAGGAGTCATGAAATTACCTAATTTTTCAGGTAGGTGCTATGTTGGCTTTTTCATATTTCCATTTAATTTTCTTTCCTTGCCTTTGTGAATTGGCTTACAAAGGGAAGGAGAGAACCCAATCTGAAGGACTTTTTCTAAATTATTCTTGCTCTTCTTGACCCTTACCTGTCTTACTGCCTTCCCCTTCCCCTATTCTGCTATCACTGGAGACTCCAATCTGGACCTGTTCCTACTTTTTTTTCCTTAACTAGTTTTATAGCATGTTTTTGGCAGTCTGTTTCCTGAGCAGCCTTCTCTTTCTTTGAGCTTGTTGTTCATCTTGTCCATGAGAAAAGAACCCTTTTCAGTCCCACAAAGCCTTCTCCTTCATGTGGCTTATCTTTAGCCAGAAGAAGCGAAGAATCAGACCAAGTTCCCTGAACTTTGTTCACATGGCCAGAGTCCCATTGCTTTTGAATGCTGATTAGGAATCTTCTCCACTCAACTCCCCCCCTAGTTCAATTTCATTTGGAGTCCCACCTGTGGGTTACAGGAAATGTACAGTGGGGTTCTAGAAAGATCTTAGCTCATTTCAGACCCATTTCTTAAAGGATATCTATATTTTTGTTTTGCTCTTATCTTATTACAAACCAAGCCAATTATATTATGCAGATATCCTTTCTAGTAACCACTTGTTTAAGCATTCAATTTATGTTAAAAGAAGATTCAGTTGAGTAATGCTTGTAATATGGTTTATACTTCAGCAAAATGGACTGGGTCCTTAACCTTAAGCTTGATTTGAACACTATATCACACTTTGACCTTGTAATTGTCTCTAAGAGTAGAGCAACGTGTGTCTGTGTATAGGTCTGTCAAGTGACCTGTGTTTTTATTATGTTAACAAGAGGTTGAGAAAGGGAGACTCAATTATTAGAGGCTAGCTCCCAGCTTCACTTTTGCCCTGGCCCTGGCTGTGATTTAAGAGACTTGACTGGCTGCATGAAACTCTGGCTCTATAACTTTACCTACAAGCTTCCATCTGGAATATATACACAAATATTTGGGTAGGGATTATCATCT
>NW_007754100.1:3098-8177 GCF_000696425.1 Galeopterus variegatus
TCACAGACCAAGGATGCCAGTGTGGCACAGACCCTCCAATTCATGAAGATTGAGTAGGGAAGGGGGTTGCAGATGGCCACATAGCGATCATACCCCATTACTGCTAGCAGGAGGCAGTTGGTAATGGCAAAGCCAAGGAAAAAGAAGAGCTGGGTTCCACAGCCCTCCAGGGAGATGGACAGGCTCAGGCCTGCAAGGCTAGAAAGCATGCGTGGGATAATCATCAGGGAGTAGAAAGTCTCTGAAGTGGAGAGGACACTTAAAAAGAAATTTATGGGGGTGTGAAGGTGATGGTCAGTGCAGATAATAATCACAATGATCACATTGCCCTTCAGTGTTAGGATGTACAGGGTGAGAAAGACCACAAAGAGTGTCCCCTGATGTTCTTGAAAACTGGAGAAATCCTGGAAAACAAACTCTCTTATCTCTGTGTGGTTGGCTCTCTTCATTGAGTATCTCAGATCTGAAAGATAAAGAGAAGGTCAACACCACCTCTTAGCACCAGAAGCTGCCCTGACCTGGAGCAAAGATGCAATACAGCACAGACCAGTTCAAAACTCGATGAACTAAGTTTCTTCTTCAGGGACATGGCAGTCTACGTCCTTGGACCAGAAATACAGATACCCCAAATTTGAGCAACATTATTTAAAGTTTGATGTAAAACTTTAAAAAAAAAAAGTTGATGTACTTTTCAAGTACACCTAGGCTATTTTAAAAAATGAACATCTATGGTCCATGAAGATGATCTCAAAAATTTCTTAAAACTAACTTTTCTTTAAACATAACCACATCCCCAGACCATTTAGTGTGATTAAATTAGAAATTTTCACAAATAATGGGAACTTGACAAATTGCAAATGTTTGATAATCTAACAAAGAGAACTAAACAATAATAAAAGAATCATGTACCAGAACATGTACAATGCCTTTAGAACATCATTAGAGGGAAATTTATAGTTTAAACGGCTTTTTTTTTGTTAGAAGAGGGTGAAAATTAATGAGTTGGGCATCTATCCTAAATAGTTAGAAAAATAAGACCAAAAAGAAAGTAGAAGAAAAATAAAAAACTAATAGATGATGAAACAGATGCTAATAACATTTTTAAAAGGATAAAATACAGAAGACCCACAAACATAAAAGTTTATAAACCTTAGGTAAATTGGCAGTGAAATTGACCCAAAACACATTAGAGGAGATATACATGAACTCTGTTATAAATTAATAAACACAAAAACAGAGGCTTAGACTCAAAAAGATGAAAAGTAACATTATGAACAAATTCATTCCAATACATTTTTTAATTTCAATGAAATGGATACATTTATAGATAGCAATTAATTGTCCTGAAATAGTTGGTGATTCATAGGGGGAAAAATTAGATTAACTTGCATCATAAAAAAGTCAATCACGAATGGATTAAATACCTTAAAAAATTTAAGCAAGGTACAAAATATAAAAGGAAATAATAATTTCTATCACATAAAATTAACTTCTATGTTTAAAGATAAATCACAAAGAAAGAAAAAAACAAGGCAGAAGGAGGAAAAAGATATTTGCAACAAATATAACATAAAATACTGGTATCTTGAGTACCTAATGGATTCTGAAAATCAAAAAGAAAGTCATCAGTTTGATATGATGATAGATAAGAGAAATAAATAGGAATTTCATGAGATGAAGCACAAATGACATATTAATATAATTAGTAGCCCAGGAAAAATAAGATCACAGACCACGAATTAAAATCACAGACCATTTCACACCCATTAGACTGCAAAAAATGAAAACTATCACAGACATAGAGCAATGGAAACTCCAGTTCCCAGTGGAGGTAAAGTAAATTGACACAATCATTTTGGAAAACAGTTTGACATTATCTGTGAAAGTTGAAAACTAGTATGTCCTAAGAACCAGCAATTCCATCACTAGATATCCAATCCTGAAAAACTAAAAAGACAAATGCAAGAACTTTATAGTGGCTTCGTTTATTAAAAAAAAGAGGAGGGGGGTGGAAATGAAACAAACCAAATATTCTTCAAAAGTAGAAAGAATATTTATTTATTTATTAATTTTTTTCTTTTTTGTCTTTTTTCGTGTCCGGCAATGGATCGCAACCCTCAGTGTCGCGCCCATACCGGACCGGGACCGGCAACGGGATCGCAACCCTCGGTGCTGCACCCGCACCTCGCTCAGCCAGTGAGTGGGAACCAGTCTGTATGTGGGATCCGAACCCTCGGCGGGAGTGCTGCCGCGCTCCCAAGCAGCGCACTGTAGCAGTGCGCCACCGGGCCGGCCCAGAAAGAACATTTAAATTGAAGTAAACTCTCACAGTGAAGTATTATAGAACATTGAATAAATTAATATACAGCAAGGTGGGCAAACTACAGCCTACAGCTCAGTCATCTGTTTTTATAAATAAAGCTTTATTGAAACATAATCACATCCATTTGTTTACATATTGTGTGTGGCTGCTTTCGCATTATGACAGTAGGGTTGGGTAGTTGCAACAGAGACTGCATGGTCTGTAAAGACAAAATAAAATGTTTACTAACTGGTCCTATATGGAAAAAGTTTGCTGACTTCTGTTAAAAAATCATTAAAGGGACTAATTACATTTTTACAAATCAACATGGATGGATTTCAAACTTACTATATTGAATAATAGAAGCAAATAATATATATGTATATATATTTGCGTGTGTGTGAGTGTTTATTCAAGATTAAATAATGCATTGCTTAGGAAAAATCTAGTTTTTAATAAAATATGGAAATGCTTTAATCTAAAATTTATAATAGTGACAATTGGCATATATCTGAAGTATTTGAAAGGAGAACATATAAGGCTTCTAGACTTATGTTAATGTTCTATTTCTTAGCCTGGCTAGAACATACCTTGGTGTTTATTTATTAGTCTTCTTAAAATGTACATTTTTTTACACTCTTTTAAATATATACCATATTTTATAATAAAATTATTAAGTTATATATCTAGAAAACTATTAGTGATATTGCTAAATGGAAGAGAGATTATAAAACATCGAAGGCCGTATGATCCCAATACTGTAAAGAAAACAAAGATGTATGTCCATGTAAATGTGAATATGTAGTCATAGGAAAAGACTATAAGAATTCGTAAATGAATATATGTGATGTGTAGAAAGAAACTAATACAATATTATTGTAAAAATGTATATTTGCAGCTTAAAAATTATGCATATGAAAGTTTTATAGTTTAGTAGGAAAGAATAAGTGAAAAAGCAGAGCATAATATAGTATATATGGAGTGATCTCAATTACATGAAAATGTGCATAGAAAAAAGGCTGAATGGAAATCATCTAAATATTAGTAGAACATGATTCTGCATGGTATAATTATGGTGAATTTCTACTGTCTCCTGAATTCTCCAAAGTGTTCATGATGAATATGTATTTCTTATGCAGTGGGAGAGGGATGGGTTCAATTTTTTTTCAAGTCTCCTTTGAGTTCATTCTCACAGCCATCTTTCCATCTAGGTATTTCTCCCATCTTGGTTCTCTTGGCATTTCATTCATTCTATGATAGCACTTGTCACATTCAACTGAAATTATTTATTATCTGACTTTTCAACTACATTATAAGCTTTTGATAACAGAAATCAAACTCAATTCCACACCCCCAGAACCTAGTCCAATTTTTGCCTAAGTGATAAGTATGTGTTAAATGAACCAATGAATAAAGAAATGTTCCTGAGGTACTTCTAGTCTGAAGGAGGAGACCCGCAGCACTGCCAGATATACACAGAAGCACTGCCTTGGGCACACAGAAACCAAGACAAAGCATTTAAGTAAGAATCTAGGCTACAGAGCTACAGGGCAGTGAGAGGTAGAGAACATGGTCTCTTCCTTTAGGGACATTGCCGACATACAAAGCATATGAAACACCCAAGCAAGAGAAAGACAGAAAAATTGGCATACAAATAGATATGAAAGGATAAAGTCTACAGAGCTCATTAAGTTGCAGAACTTGAAAGTCTGCTAGAGAGAAAAGGCATTGAAAGACAATATAGGAAAAGATAGATGGATGAAACTAAATGTTGGCAAACCATTATCATGAAGAAGGGACACAGACGATTAATCTTGACTTTTAGTTTTCTAATCCTCATTCTGAGTTTTGGTGAACAGCTCTTTTTTCTATGAAGATGGTAGAAACTTATATAATTTTTTTTTGTAATTTTGCCGTTTCCTTTATTCTTCAAATATCTGCTACTCAAAAATAACTATGTAGTAAAAATGTGAGGAAATCTAATTTCAAAAAGGATAAAGGAGTTGCCCAATATTATATGTTAACTTCACGGCAGAGCTAGCTTGGAAACCCATCTGTCTTGACCTTGTACCCTGAGTTCTTTGCTACTGAAAAATCTCAGTACTGGAAGAAGAAATTAATTCTGTTTCAAGTGAGATACTGATACATGTAACACTAATACTTGGAAGTAAGTAAACCTTCTTTAGGAAGACATTTTAAAAAACAGAGGAAATCACTGTATCTTGCTCTGGGGTTGGTTTTGATGTCTCTGTGAAGAGAAAGGGACATGGACCTGATAAGAGTTACCTAGTTTCCTTTTAGTTCCTAACATAGCTACTAACAACTGGTGAGATGGCGAGGGTCAAGAAGTTCAGAGGACAATGATGTTCCCTTTACTTGTTTTCTCCTGCTGCAAGTCTAGCTTGTATCTATGTAGAATACTTAACTCCAACCCGATTCACATCCTCATTACACACTTATATTATACCAAGCACATTTTTCCGAAAGTAGTGATCTGGATGTCCCTGTGTTACATTGATGAATAGGGGAAGGGCAAATAATCCGACACACAAGTGAGCCTACTAAATAAGGGGAATCAAAGTAGCATATAGACCTCAAAAGCTGATGGAACAATGAAGTTGGCCCTTATACTCCAAATGGCTGAAGTAGTTAAAAAACAAAATGCAGAGGGGCCGGCCCAGTGGCACACTGGATAAGTGCGCCACTTGGGAAGCGTGGCGGCGCTCCCGCCCGAGGGTTTGGATCTCACATACAGACCGGTTCCCGCTCACTGGCTG
>NW_007754101.1:0-2058 GCF_000696425.1 Galeopterus variegatus
AATCCATGTAAGTAAACTCATCAGACCAAGCCCTTCGATCTAAGTAAACTCATCACACCAAGCTCATCGATCTAAGTAAACTAATCAGACAGAGCTAATTGATCTAACTAAACTCATGAGACCAAGCTCTTCGATATAAGTAAACTCATCAGACAAAGCTCATCGATATATGTAAACTCTTCATACCAAGCTAATCGATCTAAGTAACCTCATCAGACCAAGCAAATCGATCAAGCAGAAATAATCCTACCAAGCTAATCGATCTAGGAAAACTAATCATACAAAGCTTATCTATCTAGGAAAAATAATCAGACCAAGCTAATCGATCTAGGAAAACTAATCATACAAAGCTTATCTATCTAGGAAAAATAATCAGACCAAGCTAATCGATGAAGGATTGCACATCAGACCTGACTAATCAATCAAGAAAAACTAATCAGACAAAGCAAATCGATCTCAGAAAACTCATCAGACCAAGCACATCGATCTAAGTAAATTCATCAGAGCGAGATCATCGATCTGAGTAAAATCATCAGACCGAGCTCATCGATCTAAGTAAACTCATCAGACCAAGCTAATCGATCAAGGAGAAATAATCAGACCAAACTAATCGATGTAGGATTACTAATCAGACCAAGCTAATCGATGTAGGATTACTAATCAGACCTGACTAATCGATCAAGGAAAACTAATCAGACCAAGCTAATCGATCTATGAAAACTCATCAGACTGAGCTCATCGATCTTAGTAAACTCATCAGACCAAGCACATTGATTTAATTAAACTCATCAGACCAAGCTAATCGATGTAAGTAAACTC
Organism: Galeopterus variegatus; assembly: GCF_000696425.1. Lineage (NCBI taxonomy): Eukaryota > Metazoa > Chordata > Mammalia > Dermoptera > Cynocephalidae > Galeopterus > Galeopterus variegatus. The sequence goes on from NW_007754101.1 coordinate 820, forward strand.
ATCGGACAGAGCTAATTGATCTAACTAAACTAATCAGACCAAGGTGATCGACATAAGTAAACTCATCAGACTAAGCTCATCGATATATGTAAACTCTTCATACCAAGCTAATCGATCTAAGTAAACTAATAAGACAGAGCTAATTGATCTATTTAAACTCATCAGACCAAGCTGTTTGATATAAGTAAACTCATCAGACTAAGCTCATCGATATATGTAAACTCTTCATACCAAGCTAATCGATCTAAGTAAACTAATAAGACAGAGCTAATTGATCTATTTAAACTCATCAGACCAAGCTGTTTGATATAAGTAAACTCATCAGACTAAGCTCATCGATATATGTAAACTCTTCATACCAAGCTAATCGATCTAAGTAAACTAATAAGACAGAGCTAATTGATCTATTTAAACTCATCAGACCAAGCTGTTTGATATAAGTAAACTCATCAGACTAAGCTCATCGATATATGTAAACTCTTCATACCAAGCTAATCGATCTAAGTAAACTAATAAGACAGAGCTAATTGATCTATTTAAACTCATCAGACCAAGCTGTTTGATATAAGTAAACTCATCAGACTAAGCTCATCGATATATGTAAACTCTTCATACCAAGCTAATCGATCTAAGTAAACTAATAAGACAGAGCTAATTGATCTATTTAAACTCATCAGACCAAGCTGTTTGATATAAGTAAACTCATCAGACTAAGCTCATCGATATATGTAAACTCTTCATACCAAGCTAATCGATCTAAGTAAACTAATCAGACAGAGCTAATTGATCTAACTAAACTCATGAGACCAAGCTCTTCGATATAAGTAAACTCATCAGACAAATCTCATCGATATATGTAAACTCTTCATAATAAGCTAATCGATCTAAGTAAACTCATCAGACCAAGCAAATCGATCAAGCAGAAATAATCATACCAATCTAATCGATCTAGGAAAACTAATCATACAAAGCATATCAATCTAGGAAAAATAATCAGACCAAGCTAATCGATGAAGGATTACACATCAGACCTGACTAATCGATCAAGAAAAACTAATCAGACAAAGCAAATCGAACTCAGAAAACTCATCAGACCATGCACATCGATCTAAGTAAATTCATCAGAGCGAGATCATCGATCTGAGTAAAATCATCAGACCGAGCTCATCGATCTAAGTAAACTCATCAGACCAAGCTAATCGATCTCGGAAGTACAATCAGACCAAGCTAATCGATCTT
>NW_007754101.1:3058-3599 GCF_000696425.1 Galeopterus variegatus
TCGGAAGTACAATCAGACCAAGCTAATCGATCTTGGAAGTACAATCAGACCAAGCTAATCATTCTAAGTATACTCATCAGACAGAGCTAATTGATCTAAGTAAACTCATGAGACCAAGCTCATCGATCTAAGTAAACTCATCCGACCAAGCACATCGATCTAATTGAACTCATCAGACCAAGCTCATCAATCTAATTAAACTCATCAGACCAAGCACATATATCTAAGAAAACTCATCAGAGAAATCTATTCGAACTAAGTAAACTCATCAGACCAAGCCCTTCGATCTAAGTAAACTCATCAGACAAAGTTCATCGATCTAAGTAAACTCATCAGACCAAGCACATCGATCTAAGTAAACTCATTGGACCGAGCTCATCGATCTAAGTGAACTCATCAGACCAAGCTCATCAATCTAAATAAACTCATCAGACCAAGCCCTTCGATCTAAGTAAACTCATCCGACCAAGCACATCGATCTAAGTAAACTCATCAGACCAAGCACACCGATCTAAGTGAACTCATCAGACCAAGCTCATCA
>NW_007754101.1:4225-4816 GCF_000696425.1 Galeopterus variegatus
TCATACCGAGCTCATCGATCTAAGTAAACTCATTAGACCAAGCACATTGATTTAAGTAAACTCATCAGACCAAGCACATCAATGTAAGTAAACTCATCAGACCAAGCACATAGATCTAAGTAAACTCATCCGACCAAGCACATCGATCTAAATAAACTCATCTGACAGAGCTAATTGATCTAACTAAACTAATCCGACCAAGCTGATCGATATAAGTAAACTCATCAGACTAAGCACATCGATATAAGTAAATTCATGATAACAAGCTAAAGAATCTAAGTAAACGCATCAGACCAAGCTAATCGATCTAGCAGAAATAATAAGACCAAGCTAATCGATTTAGGAAGTACAATCAGACCAAGCTAATCATTCTAAGTATACTCATGAGACAGAGCTAATTGATCTAAGTAAACTCAAGAGACCAAGCCCTTTGATCTAAGGAAACTCATCAGACAAAGCTCATCGATCTATTTAAACTCATCAGAGAAAGCTAATCGATCTAAGTAAACTCATCAGACCAAGCTCTTCGATCTAAGTAAAGTCCTCACACCAAGCTCATCGATCTAAGTAAACTCATCAGACCAAGCACAT
>NW_007754101.1:5590-5877 GCF_000696425.1 Galeopterus variegatus
AATTGATCTAAGTAAACTCAAGAGACCAAGCTCATCCATCTAAGTAAACTCATCAGACCAAGCACATCGATCTAAGTAAACTAATCCGACCTAGCACATCGATCTAAGTAAACTCATCAGACCAAGCACATCGATCTAAGTAAACTCATCCGACCTAGCACATCGATCTAAGTAAACTCATCAGACCAAGCACATCGATCTAAGTAAACTCATCCGACCAAGCACATCGATCTAAGTAAACTCATCAGACCAAGCACATCGATCTAAGTAAACTCATCCGACCAAGC
>NW_007754101.1:7628-8176 GCF_000696425.1 Galeopterus variegatus
TAATTGATCTAAGTAAACTCAAGAGACCAAGCTCATCGATCTAAGTAAATTCATCAGACCAAGCACATATATCTAAGAAAACGCATGAGACCAAGCATATCGATCTAAGTAAACTCATCAGACCGAGCACATCGATCTAAGTACATTCATCAGAGCGAGATCATCGATCTGAATAAACTCATCAGACCGAGCTCATCGATCTAAATAAACTCATCTGACCAAGCTAATCGATCTGGGAGAAATAATCAGACCAAGCTAATCAATGTAGGATTACTAATCAGACCTGACTAATCAATCAAGGAAAACTAATCAGACCAAGCGAATCGATCCAGATAAACTCATCAGACCGAGCTCATCGATCTAAATAAACTCATCTGACCAAGCTAATCGATCTGGGAGAAATAATCAGACCAAGCTAATCGATGTAGGATTACTAATCAGACCTGACTAATCGATCAAGGAAAACTAATCAGACCAAGCGAATCGATCCAGAAAAACTCATCAGACCGAGCTCATCGATCTAAGTAAACTCATCAGACCAAGCTCAT
>NW_007754102.1:0-1442 GCF_000696425.1 Galeopterus variegatus
ATTTCTCAATTTTTTGTATTCTCTAAATAAAAAACCATTTAACCCTCTTATTCTTCTTTGGCAATTCTTTAACCCAAATATCCCACCCTTAATTTAAGGCAGTAATTCCACCAAATAGTTAATTTTCTAGGGTCACCCAGCCCCTAGTATGTACCAGATGCTATGCTAAACCATGGTAGTATAACATTCGAGGAAGACATAGTTCTTGCTGCCAAGATGTCTGTTGGAGAAGAAAGACAAAGTAGTCTGATCATGTTGCTTTAAAGTAAGTGCAGCAATTTAACCATACATCATGAGAACTCAAAATTAGGGTATCTAAGTGATACTGAGGGACCAACAAAAATAAAATTGGAAGTGGAAGTAGGAGATGAAGCAGGGGGATAATGAGGTGAGAGAAATTATCCTGAACGTGTTTTGGTTTATGCTTATAGGAAGGGCGGCCCCACCATAGAAAATGAATATCAGTATATCCCTGAAAGAAAGTCACATCACTGGTCAGATATACACTGTAGTCCTAATGGAAAAGGCAAAAGAGGAGTTTACAGAGTCCCCAAAGACTCTTTCCTGAAGTATGGTACACATGCCTCACCACAGTCTCAAGGAAAGTGACGAAATGGCAAGGAAGCACAAAACACAATTATTCTAAGAAAGAGAGAAAAGCAGAATCTACTGATTGAAGTACCCTGTCCACTCGTTGGCAGTAGGTGCCTGTTGTTGTTTTTTTTGAAAAGCACTTGGAGTTAATAAAGACAGATTAAAAAGTAAATAAGAAAAGTCTGAAATGTAAAAACAAGACCAAACTGTATAATACAGGAGAAAACAGGATGGAATTTGGTCTGACTTAGCAAGGGTGTGAAGGGACAAAGGGTTGTCAGAGTCTGGAGTACTTTATAGAAATTCCAAAAAACCCAAATTCTTGTGGGTTGATTGATTAGACAAGATAAGGTGCCCTGAGGCCAAGCGTTCAAGAGTTTATGTGGTCGATTTAAAAGTCTTCTGACTCAGCAGAGGGCATTTTTAAAGATAGCTGGAGAACATGTGGTTAATCAAATTTGTGAAATAAATGTAAATCCTGAAAAGTTTATTTAATAATGTCTGCTTTCTATTTCTTAATCTTCCCGTATATATTGGAACTGAATTGTGCCAATAACATGTAATGTTAGTCTTTTAAATATTTAATAATATTTACCTTCCATTCTCTATTATTCCACTTTAATTGCTCCTCCCACTGTCCTAGAAGGCTATGAAGATGCAGTTTTCTAATAGCGAATCTTATTCTAATATTTCCTGAAAAGAACTTGTTTCTCATGTATGTTCAGGTGTTTTTTAAAGAAGACAGCTTTAGTAGGAGAACATTTAATCTTCCAGCCAACTTTTTTTCAAGAGACACATTGATAGGGACTCACCCACATTGTTAACTAAGATATATGTCATAAAAAAAA
>NW_007754102.1:2008-8176 GCF_000696425.1 Galeopterus variegatus
AAAAAAAATAGATAATTCTCTCTTAACCATAAATTCTAACGTATAAACTGTAAATAATTTTATGATTCTTCTGACAAAAATCAAAGGCAAGTCAAAGAAAGGTGCAAATAGATGCCTTGATTATCTCCTCTTCTTTATTTTTAATACATTTAATCGTCAGCACATTTTCATAATTGTTATTTTCTATTGTCTTTTATATCTTTTTATCAACAATGTGAAGAAACAAATATAACTCAAAATAAATAGGGAGGAAAAAATACCTTGAAAAGAAGTTGCCTAGTTCAAAATAGCTTATACTGTTATGCACATGGTAGTATTTGATCTTCATAACAAATCTGCTGCGGTAGGGAAGAGAGGTATCCCATCAGAGCAGATGGGAGGATGGGCTCTTAGTCATAAATGCCTGGACTAGAATTTCCCATTCACCTGTATAATCTAAAGCAGGTTAGTTCACGCCTCTGATGCTCAGTGTCTATCATTTGTAAAACAGATATAAAAAAACCTACCTCATACGTTTGTTGTGGGAATTAAGGGAAGAAAAATAAAGGCTGAGGAACACAGGACTAAATAAATAAGTCTATAAATAGCAGCTAGGTTTAGTATTGCAAAGGTGTTACTATTTTTTCCTACTTGACACATGAGAATGCCAAGAGACAGGGAAGTTAGCAGATTTAAGTTCCAGAAGCTTGCCTAACCACACTGCTACCACACTGGGAAAAGTGTTTCTTTTTAGCTTTTAACATTCAGAGGCAACCTGTCCATGCTTAGCACTTCTAACAAGAAAAAATTTAAAATCCATTAGGAAAATACGTTTTGATGTCATTTTAACTAAATTGTTGAATAATATCTTTTTAACAAATGCATCAGTCTAGTTGCAGTCTTTCAAATATACAGAGTCATAGTCTAAGCGTGGGCAGAGCCCTGAAAGGTCAATCTACAGAGCAGCCTACTACACTCTCTCCCTGTACCCTTGCCAACCAACACTTACCTTAATGACACAAATAAACAGCTGTAAAAGTTCCATAATTCTTGTTCCTTTAGTGAACTAGAGGAAAACCTCTTATCTTCTCAATGTTGTAGATTCTGCTGTTTCACTTTGCATAGTTTTCAAAAGACTATTTATTGTTCAATCTCCTCTGTAACAATTGCAAAGAACATTAATTACTTAAAAACAAACAAATAAGTAAGAACTTGAGTGGAAATGTAAAATTTCAGACAGCTATATAAATCATCACTAAAATTGATTCTGCATATCTTGCTGTTGATTTTCACCAAAAGTTTTTCTAGATAACAAAGATAAACTTAGCAAAACCAAGCTCAGTGAATGAAAGGATTCACTTGAACATTCTTCTGGACTCAAGAGGTACGGCACTGAAGCACTTTCACAGAGACTCAAGTTCTTCATGATGAAAAAGTGTGAACAAAGACACAAAATACACATTATAAGTTTTATAGAACTTTCTCAAAACCTCTTCTATTTTTTCTTTGATCCTCCATAAATTTAACAGTTCTAATTCAGGCAAAAGCTGAAATTGTCTCAGTTAGATCCATAATGGGGATAGACACATAGAAAGAACCCAGTGGCTAGGAAGAGGAAAGTGCAGACTTTGTTCAGTAAGCTGATTTTACTTCCCATGTGGCATGGGCAAGCTCTAGAAATTTCTTTATGCCCCTCAAAGAGAGGACTCAGGAGGGGCTGAGTTAAGGACCCTCAGCTAAATAGTGGGCCTAGCATGGAGAACCTATGATAAAGGTTAAAGTCACTTTTCTGCAGACACTCTGGGAGGACCTTCAGGACAGGAGCTGGTTACGCCATATGGCAGAGACACAAAACAGATCAGCAAAAACTGAGACGAGTCAGAGGCATCTGGGGATCATCTGGGAGTACCGACCAAACAGCGGGAGAGCCTGTCTGAAGTCAAACCTACTATGATACGTCTGGGGCAAAGAGCAGCCAGAAAGAGGAGAGACCTTGCTGCTGAGACCCCCAGGGCCAGAGACAGGACACGGACCTAAGCACCCCTTTCTTCTGCTTCCATGGAGATAGAGCTAGGGATGTGGCTCAGGGCTAGGCAGGTGGCCCCCACACAGGTGTGCCCCCCAAGGTGTGTCCTCACTCGGCATGCCATGTGTCCTGGCACAGGCTGGGTCAGTCTGGAGGAAGGGAGGTTTTGGCATTAGTCATCGCAGAAGAGTGTCATTTTTTAGTCTTTTTATAATCCACTCTGAGTCCCTATTATCTATAGGCTTTTCTCAGACACCCGGGCATCACCTTGAAGAAGAGAAAAGTGGGGTTGGGTAGGAATCTGAAAGACAGCATTTGCCTAGAGACTAAGCCATTGAAAGATGGTTCTATAAATCGTCATAACTTCCAACAGACTGAGTATTACAGTGACAGGTGACTTGCAAAACATAAGGGACTAGAATATTGCTAAGGGACAATAAGTTGTTTTCACCATTCAGTGAAGTGGTAGTACATGAGCCAGATTAGAGTTTTTATAAATTATAGGACAGCATTTATTTTCTGCATACCTGAATGTAGCATGAAGAAATTTACAATTCCATTGTGTGTGTGTGTCTGTGTGTGTAAATAAGACTAGAGGACTGTACTCTAAACATAACCATGGTTTTTTTTCTGCATAATGAGATTATGGATGTTTATATTTTTTGAATTTTTACTTTTCATGTCCTTCAATTTTTCTGCACTGAGCATGTATTAGCATTTAAAAATCAAAGATGGATAAGTGCTATTTTTAAATAATTTGTTTGTATCTTCCAGTTGTTTTTGTCTAAACCCCAACTGTTTTAAAAACGTGAATTATTTGGTCAGTCAGTCCTTTTCTAGATCAACTCTAAAATTATATATATATGTTTTTTAACTTTTTTCTGCTCATAAATCCTTTCTATCTTCACTTTGTTTTAATCCCTTTATTTCAAAGATCACATTGTATCTCTTTTTTCAATCAAAATTTCAAAATGGCCTTTGGCTAAATGAAATAAAATTTTGCCCTGACCTGACATAAAGAATGAAGTCTGTATATGATAGCACTTTGAAAATTTTAAAGGACTTCAGAATGCATGGTGTTATTGGTGGTGGGAAGAGAAATAGGTAGGGAGTGTGGGAGGAAACAGGAAGAGGAGGAACTATGTTGCATCTTCTCATAACATAAATTGCAAAGTCCTTCCTGAACGAATTTACAAACAGAAGAAAATTAAGTCATTATATGACATTCCTGAATACTCACAATTTTATAAATTTAATCCATGCCTTGGGCAACATGGTACATACACCTCTTCAAGTTGACATTTTTCTCTATCATTTATTGCTGCTAAGGACAATGGTCCTCCAGGGGCCGGCCCGTGGCTCACTTGGGAGAGTGTGGTGCTGATAACACCAAGGCCACAGGTTCGGATCCCTATATGGGGATGGCTGGTTAGCTCACTTGGGAGAGTGTGGTGCTGACAACACCAAGTCAAGGGTTAAGATCCCCTTATCTGTCATCTTTTGAAAAAAACAAAAGAACAATGGGCATCCTTCAGTAGAAACAAAGTTATGTCACAGAGCCATTGGTCTTCTCAGTGTGAATCCTAAGACCATCTCCTATTCCTACATTGTTAAGAGCTGTCCTAGAAGTGGTTCGTAATCAGGAAAGTGCCTTTAAATCTGTAAATACTTTGTAGAGTTTGTTTAAGTGTTTTGTTTGTTTGGGTGTTTGTTTAAGGGAGAGTATGAATGCAGAGATCCCCAAAGAGGAAGAAATTCTAAGACTGTTCTTCAAATTCCTTAGGAGCTCCCCTTCTTCCCACCAGGTTAAAAGAGATATAATATGTTGGTAATGAGTCTACCTTTACACTCCAAATGTCCCTAATGTATGCCTAGGTCATAATAAGTATGCTATAAATGGTTAAAAGCATACACTCTGGAATCGGACAGCCCAGGTTCAAATGCCAGCTCTACAACTTGCTAGTTCTATGATCCTGCAGAAATTTCTTGACAACTCTTTACCTTAAATTACTCATCATAAAAAATGAGGATTATAATAGGACCTATTACTTAGGGTTCTTGAGAGATTTAAATGCATTGATATGGCCCTGAGGCACCAGTGCCAGAGCAGGTAGGCACCACTGCGGGACTCCCAGCCCAGGCCAGTCCCAGCAGACCAGAGAGGCCGGAGCCTCCTGCCCACAGGCACCAAGGAAGCTGTGCCAAATTGGCAGTCCCTGCAGGATCCACGATAGACATTAGGGTCGAATGAGTGGACTGTGAAATACCCTACCACAATGACTAAACACCAAAGAAAAGATGCCAGAAATATGAAAAATCAAGAAAGCACAACACCACCAAATGGACCAATAATAACTCTCAAGCTCTAGATCCTATAGAACAGGAAGTCCTTGAAATGACTGACAAGGAATTTCAAGCAACAATTCTAAAGAAACTAAATGAGATACAAGAAAACTCAGTTAGACAACACAATGAAATGAGCAAAAAGTATACAGGAACTGAAAGAAGAAATGTACAAAGAAATCAATACCCTGAAAAAGAATGTAGCAGAGCTTGCAGAGCTGAAGGATTCATTCAACGAAATAAACACAACAGAGAGTTTAACCAGCAGGCTAGAACAAGCAGAAGAGAGAATTTCTAACCTTAAAGATGGGCTGTTTGAAATAACACAGGTGGACAAAAGAAAAAGTAAAAAAGAATTTAAAACATTGAAGAAAATCTAAGACAGATAACAGACAACCTAAGCACTCAAATATCTGAACCATGGGTATTCCAGAAGGGGAGGAAAAAGGAAATGGCATTGAAAACGTATTCAATGAAATAATGGCAGACAATTTCCCAGGTATAGGGAAAGACACAGATCTTCAGATTCAGGAGGCTCAAAGATCCCCAAACATATTCAACCCAAAAAGGTACTCTCTAAGTCATGTTATAGTCAAATTGGCAAAACTCAAAGACAAAGAGAGAATCTTTAAAGCTGTCAGAAAGAAGCATTAAGTCACTTATAAGTGAGCCCCAATCAGACTAATATCTACAGACTTTTCCTCAGAAACTCAAAAAGCCAGAAAAGAATGGGATGCTATATTCAAAATACTAAAATACAAAGATTGCCAGCCAAGAATACTTTACCCAGCAAGGATATCCTTCCAAAATGAAGGACAAATAGTATATTTCTCAGACAAACAAAAACTGCAGGAGTTCACTACCACATGACCAGACTTACAAGAAATTCTCAAGGGAGTACTGGGTTTGGTATCTGAAAAACAACCACCACTGCCACAAATAATTAAGAAAAAACAAAATCCACTAGTGACATAAAAATGCTAAAAATAAAGAGAAAAAAAAGTTTATCTACCACCCCAAGAAACCAACAAATACATAAGACAAACACTAAATCAGAAAGAAAGGAACAAAAGATACTTAAGACACCCAAACAAAAATCAGTAGAATGCTAGGAGTAAATCAACACCTTTCAATGACAACTCTTAATGTAAAAGGATTAAATTCCCCACTCAAAAGACACAGACTGACTGACTGGATTAAAAAGGTGGAACAAACTATACGCTACCCTCAAGAGACTCACCTCACCTATAAAGACACACATAGACTAAGAGTGAAAGGATGGAAAAAGAAACACCATGCAAATAGAAATGAAAAATAAGCTGGAGTAGATATTTTTACATCAGATAAAATAGACTTTAAACCAAAAACCACAAGAAGAGATAAAGAAGGCCACTATTTAATGATAAAAGGATTTATCCATCATAAAGACATAACAATCATAAATATATATGCACCCAATGTTGGAGCAGCAAGATTTGTAAAGCAAATACTATTGACCTAAAGAATGAGATAGACACTACTACCATAATAGCAGGGGACATGAACACCCCACTCTCAATATTGGACAAATCATCTAGGCAAAGAATCAGCAGAGAAACATAAGATCTAAACAATACTCTAGACCAATTGGATTTGGCAGATATCTACAGAACATTCCATCCAACAACCTCAGAATATTAATTCTTCTCATCAGCACATGGATCATTCTCCAGGATAGATCACATATTAGGTCACAAATTGAGTCTCAACAAATTCAAAAAAATTGGAATTATCCCATGTATTTTCTCAGACCACAATGGATTAAAACTAGAAATCAATAA
>NW_007754103.1:0-1780 GCF_000696425.1 Galeopterus variegatus
CGGAGAAATCAGAACACCCTTTGCATGACACTGTGAACCCACCAGGCTCTAACATTGCTCAGCTGTGTTTCTCTCTTTAACTCTCCTTATCAGGGATTAAGGGCAGCTCCTATATGCATGAAGCCTTTTGACATTCCTCACAGAAGATCTTGGAGAAAAGTGGGTCATGAGAGTGAGCTTATGGAAGCGAAAAGCAAGTTGGAGAGCCCTCCTTCTCCTGCACTCATAAACTTCAGCTTAAGAAGTTCACGTAGAGTTTAGTGCAGGGGCCTCACATACAGACAGCACGGTGTTGTTGTTATATTAATAGGAGCACTAGCTGAAATTCATCACGTGCTTTATGTCTCATTCTCACAGTGAGCTTCGAGGTGGGCGCTAACGGTAATAATATCAACAGTAGTAGCAAATGTTCATGCAGGGCTCACTCTGCCCCAGCCACCATTCCTAGCGTATCAACTCACATAATCCTCATGACAACCTGATGAAGTAAGTCTGCTATTATTGTCAACATTTGAGGACGAAACTCAGGTGCAGAGAGATGAAGTAGCTTGCTCATGAGATAGTGAGTGAGGGAGCCTGGGTCTCTTAACTATTATTCTACCCATTTCACAGATGAGGAAACTAAGGCATGGGGAAGCAATGGGACCTACATTCATAAACAACAGCCCAAGTTTTGCTATTATTGACAGAGCAACCCCACTGCTCTGCCTTTTAGTTGCAACATGACTCCTGGCACAGCTGCCGCTGTTTGCCTCTGTTCGGCCCACCCCAGCAGTACCAAGCACAATGCCATGAAAGAACTGCTTTAAGCATGGGTGAAATGGGGAGTTGCCTATGTTATATGACTTCAGGCGCATCCAAAAATATGCGCCTTCCTACACTTAAGGAGTCACTTCCTCGATTTACAGCTTTGTCTCTTGCAGACGTAAAACATTATGTTGAGGGCTGGGCAGTTAGCTCGGTTGGTTAGAGTATGCTGTCATAACACCAAGGACAAGGGTCCGCATCCCTGTACCAGCCAGCTGCAAAAAACAAACAAAAAACCATTATGTTGCATCAGTAATCCATATCTCCAATGCCTTTACCACGCTTTATTTTAGAGAGGGAAGAGAAAATAAAGACATTTGAGGGAAGAGGAAGAGGAGAAACAGAAAGCAACCTCGGACCAACTGGGCATTCCAGTCTGAGCCTAAGCTATGTCCACCTCTGGAATTCAAATACATCTAAACAGATTTAATGAGCTGGTGGGGCTGGGCTGCCAGCAGGACTTTTGCATAAGGGACTGAGAAGCATCCTGGGAAAGCTCTCACCCTAAAGAAAAAGAGGGTGGGCAGACAAGCTTGGCCCAGTGAAAAGCTTTAACCACAGGTAAACAGGTGCCATTGTGTCTGTAGCACTGGGTCCCATCACTCACATTCTCTATTTTATATGTCAGAAAGGTAGGTTCTGATGGTAAATAAGGAACTTCTCCACTTAAGTGCTAGCCAGACATTAGAAGGGAAGAGAATGCTGACTTGCTACCCATAGAGCCAAGCATGACATGAGGTGGAGACATGGGCTCCTCAAAACTCGTGTGTCAGTCCTGTTGTTGGGCAAGAGAAACAGCTCAGCAGTAGCACTGGTGGTGTTCAGAGGAAGGGAGAGTGATGGTGTCCCATGATGTGGCATCCCTGTCCTACGGGGTGGAGGAGAGCCCACAACACTCATTCATGGGGTGATTTCTACATTGCCCGGCCCATTAGAATAAGTCTGCATGCCAGGGTCTGTTGACTAAACCTAG
>NW_007754103.1:2637-3233 GCF_000696425.1 Galeopterus variegatus
TTCTACATTGCCCGGCCCATTAGAATAAGTCTGCATGCCAGGGTCTGTTGACTAAACCTAGGACATGGGTAAGACAAAGAAAAGTAGCACAGGGAATTCTCTCTTACCCTGTCATAGGACTATGACCGTCTCTGTGTTGAGAAGCAGGACTGATTTTAATCTCTTAATTAGCATCCATCCATTCATTCATTCAAGTATTTATTGAGCAACTATTATATACCCAGCATAGGCAAAAAAGATGCAGCTGTTTACAAGACAGCTCTTTCTCCAACCCCCTCCCATGATGCTCCCTCTTGCTCCCCATTCTCCAGTTCTTTCCTTCACATGCCATGCCTGCTGCTTAGAACACTTCATTCACCCTTCACGTGGTTGGCTTCTCTTTGCCCTTGGTCTCAAACTAGAAGTCACCTCAGAGGGGCCTCCCTGGCCACCCTCCTTAAGGGTCCCGTGATATTTGCTCTCACATCACATGCCACAGTTTCGTAAGTAGGAACCTATCTGAGTGTTTCTCTGTTCATTCCTCCTCTAGATTGGAAGCTCCACTTCATCCCTTATGCCAGCTTAGTGCCAGGCACTCAGTAGGAACTCTATAAATG
>NW_007754103.1:4625-5915 GCF_000696425.1 Galeopterus variegatus
CACCAACAACAGCCAGACGAGTGAGCGAGGCTATCCCAGACTGAGCAGCCAGCAGTCTGCCTGCCCGCCTGCTGTCCACGCACTTGAAACAGCCCAGCAAAGACTATCTGCCCTGGCCCAAACCAGGGGAGCCTCCCAGACAACCCGCAGAACTGTGAGCTAGATCAAAGCTTTGCTGTTCTTCATTTGTTTGCTTGGTGGCCGGCCAGTACAGGGTTCGAACCCTGAAACTTGGTATTATTGGCATCATGCTCTAACCAACTGGGCTAACCAGCCAGCCTCAAAAGCTTTGTTGTTTTAAGCCACTAAGTTTGGGGAGGATCAGCAAAAACTAAGTGATTGGCATGTAGCAGCACAGTGCTAGACACTGTTGGGGCAGCACCAAAAGAAATAACACCCTGACTTTCTCCACAAGACGCTAAGTGCCAACAGTGTAGTGTGTAAGGAAATACGACCTATAATGGGCCAAAATGAGCTCTCTAGAGAGGCACCAAAATCTGCTATGGGAGCATGGAGGACAATGAGATTAACTCTGCATGGGGACAGGACATGCTGGTGGACGGGAGCAGGTGGCTGAGTGCAGAGGCTCAGGCACAAAGTCACCCTCCAACCAGATGGAGGCTGGGGAGAGGGGAGCCTACAGCTGGTTTGGGGTTTTTTTCCTTTTCTTTTCTTTTCTTTTNTTCAAACTCAGGCATGCCAACGGCACGTCGAGAGCAGATTCCACCTCATCACACCACCTCCAGGACCTCACAGTCGAGTTGTGAAAGAGACGCATAGATAAGGAGAATCATGTGACTCAAGCTGTAATCAAGGTCTGTCCAAAGTGCTGGGAAACACAGAAGACGGTTGATTACTTTGGCCAGGGAATGATGAAAAGCTTCTAAAGAGACGACATCTGAACTGGGCCTCGGAGGACAAGGGGGTGTAGAGGCCCATGGGAGCAGGTCTTTGTCCTAGAGGCGTAGAATGGCATGGCAGGGTTCTCGGTCTTACCCCATCAGCAAGCGTTGCTTATTCCAGGCAGCTGCACAAAGAGCCTTCATTCATTCATTCAGTAAGAGTTGAATGGCACTGAGTACAGCAGACATGGTCCCTGCCCTCTGAGGGGAAGTGGACAAATGGGGAGGGTTGACCCATAAGGCTCATGGACAGTGTTGAAAATGTAATCAGAGGCTGCATCATGGAGGTCTACACTGAGGAACGTCAAGGTGCCCCTCTTTACAGATCACCAACAACAGCCAGACGAGTGAGCGAGGCTATCCCAGACTGAGCAGCCAGCAGTCTGCC
>NW_007754103.1:7588-8175 GCF_000696425.1 Galeopterus variegatus
TGGTGAGAACATGCTGCTTAAAAGCCCAGAAAGTATCAACCTAGTAAGCAATCTGGGAAGCTCGGCTGGAAAATTTCTTGCATCCTGTCCCCAAAAATCCCTCCCTATGCCAATCCACCCTCCCCAGTAAACACCTTCAGGAGATCTGAGCTTAGACCTCACTTCCTCCAGAAGCCTGCTGCTATGGACTGAAATGTGTCTCCCCCCAAATTCATATGTTGAAGCTCTAACCCCTAATGTGATGGCGTTTGGAGATGGGGCCTTTGGGAGGTGATTAGAATTAGATGAGGTCATGAAGGTGGGACCCCATGATGGGATTAGTGCCCTCATAAGAAGAAACATCAATCAGAGCTTTCTCTCTCTCTGCCAAATGAGGACACAGCAAGAAGGCGCCATCTACAGGCCAGAAATAGAGCCCTCACCGGGAACCTTGATCTGAAAGTTCTTGCCTCCAGAATTGTGAGAAAATACAAGTGAGCTGTTTAAGCGACCCCGTCTATGGCATTTTGTCATGCAGCCTGAGCCAACTAAGACACCTTCCTTGGCACACTCACTTCCACATTGATACTAGGCACCCTCCTCTTACT
>NW_007754104.1:0-8175 GCF_000696425.1 Galeopterus variegatus
AGGATCTCTAAACAATAAATTCCTTACTTTGCACAAGGAAAAAAATAAAATTAAAAAAAAACATCACTATTGAAAATAAAATAAATTATAAAAAAGGTAATATAGCCTATTACTAAATATTAAAGGCAATATTGGATAAGATAAAAACAGTATTTTTCAAGATTGATTAAAAAGGTAAATCTGAAACTGAATACATTGTTGTAATTTTTTTTAAAAAGAGTAATTTTTTTAAAGAGGGTAGATATATTTCTCCAAAAGACACAATAAATAGTTTGATCTTTCAATAGCTCAAATGTACTTTGCAGATAATTGAAAAATACCTTTAAGCTACTGAATAAAATCCACCATGAAATTATCATTCAGTAACGAGAGTGATTCTTTGGATACATAAAACAGGAGAACTTATCACTCAGATCTGTGGTAAAATATTTACTGAAAGATTCACATGAAGAGGAAAAAGCTAAATCCAGTAAGGTAATGACAAATATAGGAAAAATTCTGAGCAAAGAAACTGTTAAATAAATTAGTTAATTGAATGAATATTCATGTTTTTCCCTCTGATGTCATAGCTTTTCATACACCCTGAAATATCTTGCTTATGAGCATTCAACTTAGTGATTGTATGCAATGGCATTTGTTTCTCTTCTATAGTAAAAAATAAACCCAAAACAAATTTATTTGGTTTGAATGGTGAAGACAGCTCCATATTGGTATGAAAAATAAATACTATAAATATCATGCTGTATACAGGAGTTTTAATCATTTTAATATTTTACAATGTTTGTTACATTTCTAATCCAAAAATAAATAAATAAACAAACAAATAAAATAAATTAGGGAGAAGACATGCAATCCACTCAAGCTCTCCTCAATTGCTCATATGTATACAAATCATTTTATTAAAATGCTGACATGATTGAGTAATTCTAGGTGCAGCTTGAGAGCATGCATCTCCTATAAGCTCCTTTGTTTCCCTGAGCATGAGTGGAGTGGTGTCTCCATACAACCTAGACACAGTAACATTTACTTACAAGCTCTACGAATGATACAAAAAAATCACTACAAATATCTTCTTTACTAAATTTTCAACACTATTTTCTATTTCTGTGTTGAATTATTACTCTTTCTCAAACCTTACATTTGATGCTTCCTTTCTAAAAGTTTGGAGTGCCAGACATCTCAACTGGTATCATGTTAGATAAGCCACAAATCATTAACTCATGCTTTAAAATTCCAGGAGTGGTTTTTATTCACTATTTTAACTAGAATATAATTCTCAGTTCTCTTCATGTAAGTAAAGTGCTTTGCATAAAATGTTCCTACAAAATGATCTCACACAATTGTAGGAATATTTCATTAAACTTCCTCATACTCTCATGTTTTTTTTTTTCTCTCTGCCTCACTGTTAACTAACTACTGCAGTTCTTGATTCTCTAATTAAGTAATTAAACACATGTTTTGAAATCATAATATGGAGAATGCTCATATCATTACAGGTAAAACAATAAGAATGAGGTTAATTGTATTTTTTCTGCAGTAGAGGAAAACAGTACCAGATGGAACTGAGCTATTTGTTCCTAAGTCTGAGGCAGTTCATGGTAGCAGATTTGTAAAGAATACCAAAACTGTAAGAGTTGACTGCCCTTGTTGTAATATTGGATATTTGGGTAATTGCTTTGCTGTTATCAAAGGATTGACATAGTAAGGTCTTTTAAGGAGAAGTGTTCTTGAAGTTCTATTGCCATCAAAAGGAACTGATTTATGACTATTTTAAAATGGCTAACAAAAATCTACCACTCTAATTTTAAATTAAATTTACGTATCATGTGAGAAGTGCATAGGCTAAGACAAAATCTATGTAAGTTAAGAGCTAGGTTTCCATTTTATTCCCAGTAAAATAAGATGGAAGCATGCCTAATAATTTCAGGGTTTTTAGGTTGTATTTTGTTCTCTCTTCCCATTCTCTCACCTTGCACTTACTACAACCTTCCCTCTCTATACTGATACCTGAAATTCTCTTAGGAGTGGGGATTACACTTATTTTTTCCACATTGTGGAAAATATTTAAAATAATAATTCCACAGGGGAAAAGAAGCTCAAAAATTTACTCATCTTAAGGAATAATTTAATGATATTTTTCTAAGATTATTTTTAATGGATGACAGATATGCTAAGTGTATTTAAAAAGATGGAAGGAAGATATATTCAAAACAATAAAGGATGAAAATTGCCAGCCAATAATACTTTACCAGAAAGACTATTCCTTCACAATGAAGAACAAATAGTATATTTCTCTGACAAATAAAAACCATGGGAGTTCACTACCACATGACCAGCCCTACAAGAAATTATCAAGGAAGTACTGGGTTTGACACCACAAAAACAACCATCACTGCTATGAATACTAAAGGAAGAACAGTACCTACTAGCAAGACAAAAATGCTAACAAAAGAGAAAAAAATGTTTATCTCTCACCTCAAGAAACCAACAAATGCAGAAGATAAACAGAAAATTAGAAAGAAAGGAGCAAAAGTTATTTAAGACATCTAAACAAACATCAGTAAAATGCTTGGAGCAAATTAACACCTTTCAATATTAACTGTAAATGTAAAGGGATTAAATTCCCCATTCAAAACACACAGACAGAGTACCTGGATTAAGAATATGGACCCAACAATATGCTGTCTTCAAGAGACTCACTTGACCTGTAAAGACACACATAGACTAAGAGTGAAAGGATGGAAAAATATATATCATGCAAATAGAAATGAAAATGAACTGTAGTAGCTAATCTTATATCAGATAAAAAGACTTTAAAGCAAACACCATAAAAAGAGATAAAGACGGCCACTTTATACTGATGAAAGGATCTATCCATGTAGAAGACATAACAATCATAAATATATATGCACCTGATGTTGGAGCAGCCAGATTTATAAAGCAAACACTATTAGATCTAAAGAAAGAGATAGATAATAACAGGATAATAGCAGGGGACCTGAACACCCCACTCTCATCATTGGACAGATCATCTAGGTAAAAAATCAATAGAGAAACACAAGATCTAAACAACACTTTATACCAATTGGACTTGGCAGATATCTACAGAACATTCAATCCAACAACATCAGAATACTTGTTTTTCTCATAAGCACATGGAACATTCTCCAGGATAGACCACTTGTTAGGTCACAAGTCAAGTTTCAACAAATTCAAAAAAATTGGGATTATTCCATATATTTTTTCCAATCACAATGCATTAAAATTAGAAGGTAATAATAAATGAAACTCTGAAAAGTATACAAACACATGGAGGTTAAACAACATTCTACGTAATGACATGTGGGTCCAAGAAGAAATTAAACAGGAAATCAACAAATTTCTTGAAACTAATGAAAATACTGACACATCATACCAAAACATGTGGGTTACTGCAAAAGCAATATTAAGGGGAAAATTTATCACATTAAATTTCTGCTTACTTCAGAAGAATGGAAAGATGGCAAATAAATAACATAATACTTCACCTTAAAGATCTAGAAAAACAAGAACAATCCAAACCTAAAGTTAGTAGATGGCAAGAAATAATTAAGATCAGAGCAGAACTAAGTGAAATAGAAAGCTGAAAACCAGTACTAAATATCAATGAAACAAAAAATACGTTTTTAAAAAAGATAAATAAAATCAACAAACCTTTAGCAAGATTAACTAAGAAAAGAAGAGAGAAGAATCAAATAACAAAAATTAGTAATAATTAGTTCTCTATAATGGGAACTATAAAACACTGCTGGAAGAAATTAAAGAAGACACAAGAAGATGGAAAGATATCCCATGCTCTTGGATTGGAAGAATTAACATTGTGAAAATGCCCATATTATCCCAAGTGATCTACAGATTCAATGCAATCCCCATTAAAATTCCAATGACATTTTTCTCTGAGATAGAAAAAGCTATCCAGACATTTACATGGAACAAAAGACCATGCATAGCCAAAACAATTCTGAGCAAAAAGAAAAAAAAAAGCTGGAGGCATAACACTACCTGACTTTAAACTATATTACAAAGCTATAATAACCAAAGGAGCATGGTATTGGCATAAAAACAGGCACATGGATCAATGGAATAGAATAGAGAACCCAGAAATCAATCCGTATGTCTACAGCCATCTAATCTTTGACAAAGGCAGTAAATCTACATACTGGGGAAGAGACTGCCTTTTCAACAAGTGATGCTGTGAAAACTGGATACTCACATGTAGGAGAATGAGACTAAACCTGTACCTTTTACCATATACCAAAATCAACTCAAAACAAATTAAAGAATTAAATATACATCCTGAAACAATAAAACTCCTTAAAGAAAACATAAAGGAAACACTGCAGGAAGTAGGAGTGGGTACAGATTTCACGAATTGAACCCAAAAAGCACAGGAAATTAAAGGAAAAATAAACAAATATGATTTTATCAAACTAAAAACCTTCTGCATAGCAAAAGAAACAATCAATGGAGTAAAAAGACAACCAACAGTGTGGGAGAAAATATTTGCAAAATATACATGTGACAAAGGATTAATATCCAGAATATACAAAGAAACCAAACAACTTTACAGAAAAAAATCAAATGACTCAATTAAAAAATGGGCAAAGGAGCTGAATAAACATTTCTCAAAGGAAGATATATGAATGGCCAACAGACATATGAAAAAATGCTTAATCTCACTCAGCATTTGGGAAATGCATATCAAGACCACTTTGAGATACCATCTCACTCCAGTTAGGATGGCTAACATCCAAAAGACTGAGAATGATAAGTGCTGCAGAGTTACAGAGAAAAAGGAGCTCTCATACACTGTTGGTGGGCTGCAAAATGGTGCAGCCTTTATGAAAAATTGTATGGATGTTCCTCAAACAAGTACAGATAGATCTACCATATGACCGAGTGATTCCACTATTGGGAATATACCCAGATGAATGGAAATCATCATGTTGAAGGGATAAATGTACTCAAATGTTTATTGCAGCTCTATTTACAATAGCCAAGAGCTGGAACCAGCCCAAATGTCCATCTTCTGATGAGTGGATAAGGAAACTGTGGTATATCTAAACAATGCAATACTACTCTGCTATAAAAAAGAACAAAATACTACCATTCACAACAACATGGGTGGACTTAGAAAGAATTATATTTAGTGAAACAAGTCAGGCACAGAAAGAGAAATACCACATGTTCTCACTTATTTGTGGGAGCTAACAATAAATAAATAAGCACAAAAACAAATAAAGGGTGAGGGTGAAGAAGAAGACAGAATAACCACAAAAATTCCTTGAGCTATTTAAGTCAAGTGAACAGATATGATGAGGGAGGGGAAGGGAGGTGGTGGAGAGGAATGGGTAAAGGGGCATGAAAATTAACTACAATGTATATTGAGAAATAAATAAATAAATAAATAGATAAATAGATAAATAAATAAATAAATAAATAAATAAAGATGGAAGATCTGAAAAGTGGCTCAGGCAATGAAGTCAAACTCACGGTTTGTCTACAGTTAGTAATAGGAAAGATAAATATCCCAAATTGCTAACACATTTTGTTAATTAGGTAAAGCAAATCCAAATGTAGAATGGCTATTTTGGGATTTTTCAAGTCTAATTTTTTATCACTTCTAATCAGTAAGTGTGTCTCCTTATAATTTTGGGTTTGTTCATCCACGCAGAACGCAAGCTTTTTAGTCAGCAAATGTTTATTTTTGTTTTCTATTCATATTGTCTGGCATGAGCCTTTATTCGTATGAGGTATTCTAGATAGAGTCACTAAGTGAATATGAATCTTTTCTATGGATGCCTTTAAGATGCATATTAATGACTATTTGGCACAGGAGAGTGAAAACAAAAAGATAAAATTTGGGGTCAAAACAGATCTGGGTTAATACCTTGGCTCTGCCAAAATTTAGACTTTAGGTAAATTAATTTTGTTGAAACAATGGTTTTAGGTGAATTAATTCCTTTGAGCCTCTGCTTTTCCATCTATGAAATGGGGATAACTTCTATAAGAGGTCCATTTGAGTACTAAGACTAAAAATGAATGTAAAATTTTAGCATGTTCCCTAACATGCTTTAGGCAATTAAATCAATCTTATTCTAAATCTTCTAGACCTTAGTCATTCAAAGAGCATGTGTAGTCTTAAATTAACCAAAATATTATATAAAATATAGTTCTTTAAATTTGGAATGGATGGAAAATGAGTAATATTCTCAAGATTAATTATAATGTATATTCTTATGCTGAATGCTTGGATAGGAATAGTAACAATTTAAAACACATTTCCTTAAGAATTTCTGTGAGGATGCAAATATAAACAAGCTTTAAAAAGTACAGAGTTATCCAGAAATAACTAAATTACAGAGTTTTCTTTAGTCATGTTAACTTTCAAAGATGCTGCCATGAAAGAAAACCAAGACAGCAATATCCTTTCAAGGCACCTAGCACACCAAGTGTCCAGGTGTGCTTTCACCTCACCTGAAAACAAAGCAGTGTTTAAGTCAGCAAGGTCAGGAGCAAATAATGAAGGTTCCAGAAAGCATTGTCCAGGTGTGCTTTCACCTCACCTGAAAACAAAGCAGTGTTTAAGTCAGCAAGGTCAGGAGCAAATAATGAAGGTTCCAGAAAGCATTGACCCCACCCTCTCCATTTCCAACTCAGACATCCCACTCTGCTTTCATTTTCACATCCATTTTCATGGTATGCTCAGTTATTCTGATGTTCCTCCTTTGCTTTGGTTTGACTTTTTTGCCTTTATTTCTGTCCTTGCTCTCTACTGGTACTAACCTGATCTGAATACATATCTGATTTGGGGAATGGGAATTAGGATTAGTTCAATTTCCATGGTCAAAGCTGATGGGCCCTTACTGATCTTCATCTGTGACCAAGTGCAGTCCCAAATTTAATGAAAAACACTCTAGGTAGACACCAGTCTTCAACTTGCCTTCTTTAATGAATATAAAATAAGGGTCCCTTTAAATACAGGGACTGTATTCTTCCTGGGCTCAGGCTCTAGATTACAACAACCTCCAAAATAATTTCCATCATTATTATCACCTATCATTATCATCATCATCATCATCACCACCACTAAACTTTCTTGAGCACTATCAGACACTGTGCAAAGGTCTCTGTAGGGATTATCGTACTTAATTTTAACTGCAACACTGTATTGAGGAACCAGTGGGAAAACAGGCTTACAGAACTCTAAGAGAAGGAGTCTGGAACTAAACTAGGGTCTGGAGGAAACCCAGGTCTGAAATCTTATGGCCTATGCATCTCTGTATGCCTTGCAGTGCACATCAATAGCTAAATCTAGAAGTAAAAAACAGAACAAAGCAAAATAAAAACTCATAGAGCTGACCCAGTTATTAGCATTTTTCAGAAAATAATGCTTCTGAAATGGCAGTTTTCTTTTCTCTTCTGTAATCTTAATGCTTTTTTTGTAATTAGATTTTAAAAATGCTTTCTGAAAAGAAGTTGAAATATTACTAAGATCTTTTATTAAAACAAATAGTGACTGTCATAAACCCTTATATTGACAGCATGTATTACCTGGAATCACCATCTTTTAGAAAATAATTAGGAACTCTTCAGTTGTATCTGTCCAGGTGTGTATTCTTTGAATGCTACTTGAATTTTTTTCTCTTTTATAATGAAAGAATAAACTAAAAAAAGATTTTCTGTTGCTCATAAAATGTTGAAGGGACTCAAATAGAGACAGATTGGATGTATAAACCTAAAAGGGAACTTTCTACAAAAATATTTAGTTTGGTCTTATGCAGCTCATCATGTAGTACCAAAGCATTCCAAAGCAAATACCTTTTTGAGCTGTGAGATTACAAAAAGCATCTGGAAATAAAGAACTTCTATGGCCTGCTTTCTTCTTCTTTCTTTTCTTTTAAAACTTGGGAGAAAATTTCCACACTTTGGTATTTTAAATGCCTTTTTCTCTCTTATAAAAACAGAAGTTTTAATTATCAAGCATTAAAACTATTGCGAACTTTCCTGAAAAAAAAATACATAATTACTGTATATCAAGCCTAGGTTTTGGAGGCAAATGAAACTGGGATAGAACCTTCTCTGTATTTATTGATCACTTGCTGTGTGACCTTGGACAAGTTATCTCCTTGCATA
>NW_007754105.1:0-8175 GCF_000696425.1 Galeopterus variegatus
CTCAGACAACAATATGAATAAGCTTGGAAGTGGATTACTCCCCAGTCAGACTTCCAGATGAAAATGTACCCCAGCCAACTTGGATTGCAGCCTTGTGAGGCCCTGAGCTAGATTTCTGACCTGTAGAAAATGAAAGCTGATAAGTGGAGTGTTAGTTTAAGCCACAAAATTTGTGGTAACTTGTTACAAAGCAATGGGGAAATAATACAAGGAATAATGAGGGAAAATTATGAGTAAGAGTTGATCTGGAAGCCAAATGATTAAAGAGGAAAGAATAATTGACTGTGTCACCTGCTATTGACAAATGCAGTACAATGAGATCTGTGTATTGATTATTGGACTTACTAAAGGGAGAAATTATGGGATTACAGTATTATTCAAGAGGAGATTTGCAGAAGCAGCATATAGGTAAAGCTCATGGGAGACAAGGCATGAAGGGTTACCAAGTTAATAAATGAATAAAATTTAACTTTTCGGGCCGGCCCAGTGGCGCACTCAGTAAGGTGCAGCGCTTGGGAGCGTGGCGGCGCTCCCACCGAGGGTTCGGATCCCATATAGAGACCGGTCCGCTCACTGGCTGAGCGCGGTGCGGGTGCGACACCAAGGGTTGTGATCCCGTTACCAGTCACGAAAAAAGACAAAAAGGAAAAAAAAATTTTTTAATTTTTCCATTTGTGGCATTCTGACCAAATGTAAATTTGGTACTTCATGCTGCCTGCTTGTCTTCCAAAGGATCATCTCATGTTTGATCCCATATAAATTATGAATAATTAAAAAGACCCTCTTGTCCTTACTGCATTTCCAAAGTATCACAAAAATTATGAGTCATCTGACCAATGACACTTCCACAAAAATAACATTTTCATTATAGTTAAAACTTTGTGTGTTTTACAAATTCTCCTCAATGCTCGCACACACACACACACACACACACACACGACTAATTTTTTCTATCTTGATCAACTTTAATTATTTTTCATGGATAGCACCAATAAATAACTTTTAGAAGTGGAAAAAAATCTTCAAATTAAGGACTAATGCATTATTTTTATATGCTATATTAAATTAACAGAACATTTAGTACAAACAAGTTTCACTAACAGACACACAAAAACAAGAGCATAAGGTAAAACAGATTCAATATAAAGACAAACTGTGTCAATGTAGTTCAAGAAATGTGTCATTCTGTAGCTACTAACTGGGCTGATGATACTAATGTGTTTTTTTTTCTAAAGTAAGAATAGTTTATTGTCAAGCTTAGGAAATAATGCCAAGGAAAGCTAACAACTCTTACTATTCCTTAGTTAATTTTTGTGAAGATTGGTGAAAGTGTAGAGTTACTGACTTCATCCTGTAATAATCATTCCTTAAACAGTATTTCAGAATGTCACTACAACTCTAGGAAGAGAGAGCAAGATCAAGTTTAATGCTCTGTATACCCATTTGTGTAGCAATTTCTGATAATGTCCCTACATTTATAGAGAAGTCATTTGAGCTTTCAGCATTGCTGGAATGGTTTTTTAGTTACACAAGCCATCCCAGTGAGATAATTAATATGTTAGATCCCCAAGCAATGTACAAAATTAATTCCACAATAATTGAGAATTTTTTAATAAACCAAAAAAAACCTAGAAGAAAGTATAGAGGAATAGTTACGTAATTTTAGCTATTCATTAAGCAGAGGCATATCAGAAATTACTGGTAAATTTGATTGAAAAAATTATTAATATCATAAACCCAATCAGAAGGTAACATAGTAGGAAAATCTATGTATCCATTTTTATCTCTAGCATTTTTTTTATTGAAACATAATTGATTATACATTTTCATGGGGTACAGAGTTGTATATCAATACCTGTGTAAAACATATGATAATCAAATCAGGATAGATAGCATATTCATCATCACAAAGTGTAGTCATTCTTTGTGTCAATTGACAAATTTCTTGCTAACCCTCTACTCTCCCTCGTTCCCACCTCTAATAACCACAGTTCTGATGTCTCCTTTTGAAAGTTCAACGTGTTATTCAGATTGTTGGAATACTACTCAGCCATTAAAAACGAATGAAATTCTGCCTTTCACAGCAGCATGGATGAATTTGGAGAAAACTATGTTAAGTGAAATAAGCCAGGCACAGGAAGAGAAATACGGCATGTTCTACTCATAAGTGGGAGCTAAAATAAATAAATAAATAGAAAGAAAAAGATTGCTAGAAAAAGAATAATCTAGCAATCTTTTTCTTTTAAATTATTGATATCAAGGGTTATTTATATAGCAAGAACATTAACTGTTTTTTATAAAAAGTGTTTAAAAAAACAAAGTTAACTCCCAAGAAAGAAGCCATAAATGAACATATCTTTTAATCTAGTGACTCAAGTTGTAATATTTAAATGCAGAGAATGATAAAGGTTGTGCACAAAGGAGTAGTTATAAAGATTCACAATGCAAGATTTGACAAAAAGTTGGAAACAAACCAAATTGTCTACTAAGAAAGAATTACTTATAGGAAATGTGGTAATAGAAAACTCAATAATAAAATTCTAGACATCTATTAAAGTTATTGAAGAATATTCAATCAATGAAACATTCTTCACAGTGTATTAACTGGAAAAAGCAGATTATCCTACCAGGTCTGAATTTTACTTTTAA
This sequence comes from Galeopterus variegatus, assembly GCF_000696425.1. Classification (NCBI taxonomy): domain Eukaryota; kingdom Metazoa; phylum Chordata; class Mammalia; order Dermoptera; family Cynocephalidae; genus Galeopterus; species Galeopterus variegatus. The sequence goes on from NW_007754105.1 coordinate 2,650, forward strand.
ATGCATGAAGATGAAATATTGATAGACATTCCCTACGTGGTAACAAGAATATCTATAAAAAATGATATTTAAAATTTTTTTATCCTTTTATTTTTCTATATATTATCTAATGAACATATATTAATTATGCAAATAATTATGTATGAAAAAGAAGAAAAAATTATGTATGAATCACTTAATTATGTAGTAGAAAGAGGAAATAAGTTTTTTCTTAAAACAACCTTTCTAATTTTTTAAATTTTCTCTTAATTTTGTGCAATTAACATGTATAATGTGAAGAGAAAAGAAATTATTAGAAAGTACTTTGCAAAAATGTGCATAGGAACTTTAAAGAAAACTAACAAATTGAGTATCATAGCTTCTTCCTAGAAAGCTTGCCTTATTGTGTAAAGATATGTGGACCACAAAGAGCCACATCCAGATGTGTGGCAAAATTGCATATGGTTCAGAGAGCTCCAAACAAAAAGACAGTCATTTCCTCCCCCCTGACACATGCACACATCTACACACCTACATGCACCAAAATGCAATCAAGGAGTGAGGACTTGTGATATTTCTCTTTCTGTGCCTGGCTTATTTCACTTATAATTGTCTCCAAGCTCATCCATGTTGCTGCAAATGGCAGAATTTCATTCTTTTTTATGGCTGAGTAGTATTCCATTTTATAAATATACCACATTTTCTTTATCCAGTTGTCCAACGATGGACATTTTGGTTGGTTCCATATCTTGGCTATTGTAAATAGAGCTGCAGTAAACAGGGGAGTGCAGGCATCCCCTCAACATGATGATTTCCATTCCTTTGAGTAGATACTAAGAAAGAGGAGGGGGTTAGGGAGGGAGAGAGGGAGGAAAGGGAAGGGGAAGGGAAGGGAAGGGAAGGGAAGCCACAATAAAACATTGAACTTTCAGAAGAAGAGAACAGAGTTATAGTTACTAGAGGACAGAAAGGGGGAGGGGGAGAGGGGTCAGACTAATTGGATAAGGGACACAAAGAATAATAATGATTTGTAATGAAGAACATGCTGCTAATATTGATTTGTTCATCACAGGCTGTTCACAGATACTGATAGTCAACTCTGTACCCCATAAATATGTATAATCAATTATGTTTCAATTTTAAAAAACAAATTTAAAATAATAATAATAAATAAATAAATAGTGCGATTTTGGAGTAGGAACAAGGTAACTGTGACAAGAGCTCTTTGTCGTGGAGTTAGAATATACTCACTGGTCAGCCCCTCTGGCAGTTCCTGCTTCTGTTCTCTGAAAGTAACCCCTTTTCTGTTCTCTTTTGTGTTCCTGTGCTTTGCTGTCCAAGGCATTCTTCTTTGTCTGTTTTTCTCAATGGCCACACATGCAGTGGACCTTGAAGTCACTTCTTGGTGACTGCTTTCTGCTGATGTGGGTTTGAGGCCCAGTCATGGCTAAAACCAAACTTCTCATTTCTTTGATACCAACCCCTCAAAAACTTCTGATCTATTTGCTTCTATTTGGTTACACATTCAAATTACCACAGCCAAAGTTTTCAATAGGGATAATTTTTAAACCTGAAAACTTGATTTTTTATTTACTGGCCCCTATGTTCTGATTACCCTTATCCCTTTCAACTTAACGGTGGTGATTTTGACATGTTATTAACAACAAGAGGAAAACAACTCCCCTAAGATAACCTTGTTTATTTGTTTCTAGATAGTGTCTGTGGTCTTTCAATGAACAACATAGGGAAGATGCTTGTGAAGAGTTTGTGAAGAATTTTATCTCCAGCTGCACCTATTCAGAGCCATCTCATACAAAGGCTTCATTCTGGAGTATGAAGCAGCTGGCTTTTTCAACACTGGTTTTTAAAATTCAAATGCTCCATTATTTAGATTTCACTCTGTAAACAACCTTTTCAACTCAGGGAGCAAATTGGCAATGTTACAGCCCAATTTCATCTTTCTAGTAGGACGTTGCTATAAATGGTAAAAATACCCAATACACATCAAATTTTTGCATTTTTTTCTACCATGAACTCTGTAGGCACACAAACTGACTTCCAAAGTATCACAAACAATGTATTTACCACACATTTTGGTATGACATGACAAGGGTCACCAGCAGTCAAGCCCACAATATCTGTGCCCTTGCTATTGTCACCTGACCATTGAGTCGATGCATCAAGTTTTAAGTTCTGTTAAGGTGGTTGGTCCTATTTCCAGATATTGTAGTAAGTCTAGTACTAATTCAAATACTGCTTTGGATGCTCTAAGAGAATCTTAAAAGTAACAATGTTTACCTTAACGAAATAGATCTGTCACAACAAGCTCAAGAAAGTATGTCGACTCTCTTCTGCTAAACCTTCAGGGACACCGACAACTTCTATCATGTGGCCTTTTGAGCTCCAAGAGCAGCTTTCGTCTCATGATCCAAGACTGCTATTCTAATTTCCACCCAGGAAAAGGAGGAAAAGGCCATGTTATTCCCCTTTAAAGCACAACACAAATGTCACAGTTCAATTTCATTCAGATATCATTGGCCACAGTTTAGTCACATGACCATACCTAGCTGCAAAGGAATCTGAGAAAGATAATCCTTAGCTGCAACTCATCGAAAAGTCTATTATTTGTTTAAAGCAGTGAATAAATATAGAGAGAAAACTAGCAGTTTGTATCACCTATATAAGGAGGATATATAAGTAATAAAAAATAACGAATGCCCCCTAAGAAAAATTGGCAGACATGAACAAAAAATTCTAGAAGGAGGGAAGAAAAGTCATCAAAAAGCATTTTAAAATTAAACCTACTGAGTGATCCAAGGAACTCAAACTGAACAGTAACGATACACATATTTCTATCAAATTTAAAATATTCTTAAAAATTATAATACTTGCTGTCATCAGGATTTCACTGAGATATGCATTCCCACAAGCTGTTGGTATAAGTGTAAACTGGAATAAACTGTAGAAGCGTATTAACATATCTAGTCCTTTTGCTGCAGTGATTCCATTTCTAGAAACCTATGTCAAGGTAACAATGATAAATGAAATAAAATATTTTCGTAAGAGAATGTTCACTGCAATTATTTACAATAGTAAGAATTTAAAAATCCAAATATTCAACAAAAGAGAAATTATGGAAATAATTATGATAGTGACACTTCCTGGAATTCTAATTAGCAGTTAAAATTCATGCTTATGTAGATTATTTGACAAACTTTTCTAGATCACTACTTAAATAAAAATAAAACTAGGATATGACATTCATTTTTACAATGGGGTCCAGATTGCGAGTTGCATTAAATTTTGCATGAAAATACTTCAAATGTTAACAGTATTTATCCCAGAGTGATAAACTTATAAAGCAAATTGTATATTTTCTTTATAACAGGTTTTACATTTCCATGTTATCTACAATGTATATGTTTTACGAAAGTCAGTGACATTATATCCAAAATTATTTAGATTAAAGTTACTTTTTTTAAAAAAAACCCAAAACTTTAAAACTCAGCAGGTGGTCAGGAAATAGTCTTCATTTTCTCAGTTCCTAACTGACCTCTAATAGCTGCTTGTTTGTTAATTCTTTGTCTAATTTCTCTTTTTTTACTAAACAACTTTTTAATTCAATACCTTGATAAACATTTCAAAAATAAGTATTTAAAGAAAATGCCTTTATTCATTCTAAACTTTCTTTGGTTAACGCATTTGATTATTCAGTCCAAAACCCTGCCAACATGCATATTTGTCATAATCATCATCTTCTCTTTGAGCTCAAATAGCAGAAATTAATATTTTTATATTTATACTGGTTTTTCGTGGAATGGGATTCATTGAATGGATTGAACAAGTGGTCTCAAATTTTATTTTTACCAACCGAAATGATGGGGAAGAAAATTAAAGGCCAAAATGTTGTTTAAATGAATATGAAAAGTGTATTTTAAGTAATCACAGAACAGCAACGGTTAACATTCACTGATTGTGCCAGCTACTCTCCTGAGTACTTAGCAGTCATTAGCCTGCTGTGTTCTCATGTCAATCCTCTGAGACGGGTCTATTACTAGGTTCATTTTATAGGTCAGGAATCTGAAGCACAGAGAGTTTATGTACTTTCCCAGCATTGCTCAGCAAAAAGGGTTGGAGCTGGAACCCAATCCTAGGTGGCCAGTATAAATGCTGTCTTATCACATCAAGAACAACAATAGAATAGCCTATAAGTTGACATCATAAGCTTTCAACAGCTCAGCCTTTAGTAACAAAAGGTAGCTGCATCTTCCTTTATTAGAGCTAAAGAAAATAAATTGCTTATATGTTGATACCATCAGAAAGAGCTTCTAGTTTTTATTTTTAGTGCATCTACTGTGGTGTGTTTGATAACTTTGCAGAATCCAATAAAGGGAATGACAGAGGGAATATCAGATTCAGAACTGACATAGTTGGTCAGCAGCAAGAACAATAATAAAACCTTTTATCATCTTGAGTAGTGAGCACTACATAACATCAAAATATGCACTTATGAGTATGTGTGTGTGTGTGTGTGTGTGTGTGTGTGTGTGTGTCTTGAGATGCCGTATATCTGTCCTTTGAAGTATATTCTTCAATTCATTATCCAACTTCACATGCAGACCTGCAAAGATGCTCTAGGCAGAGTGTCTTTTCAATTGATCTGTTTGTTATTGTAGTAGAAGCACATTTTCCACACATAGCCCAATATTTTAGAGTTGAGCGTAGTACAAAAACTGATACAGTATTCAGTGAAATGTTCATAAAATCATCCAGCTATGCCACAAGCAGCTTTTATGATTCTCAAAAGAAGCCAGATTCATTGCAGCAATAAAACAATTGCATTTATATAACTGACATTTAATGAGGTGAGATAAATGTTGCTTCAGACTCATAGAGCAACATGTGTAAAGTAGCAGGTCAATGTAGAGCAGAGTATTGTATATGCATGTTGTATGCATGCACCAGTTACTGGTCGGTTTAAAAATTTGAGCCCTGCTATAGTGCTGTGTGATTCTATGACCTAATTATTGCATCCTGCCATTTCAGGTAACTCTGACTAGTCAACTTGTGCATATGCTTGATGATTTGTTTTTAACTGCAAGGAACTGAAAATAAAACTATTTCTCAAGCTTTTTGTGTCTTCAAGAACCACAACATCAAGCTCTTAGAAATCTTTACATGCTCGTTATACTCTACACAGTTTCACTAAAATCAAATTATATTTCATATCAGACTAAGTAAGGAGCAATAAAGTGGTTTTAAAAGATATCAGCAAATACCTTAGACTTAATTTGAAATAATTTTATTGCTCCCAAGATCATTTTACCATTAGGCCTTATTGGCCTAGGATCTAGCAACTACTTCTTTCTCAATGATTAAAAAAATATTTGAGATCTGGGGGAAAAAATGACTCAAAAATATTTTAAAAAACATTTTTTAAATTATATAATTTCTGCAGACATTATGCCATCCTGTGAGCAGTAACGCACCTTAATTATCAGTTGTATATAAATTATATTTAATTTGTGATGTGATATATTTTATTGA
>NW_007754106.1:0-3258 GCF_000696425.1 Galeopterus variegatus
CAATCCAAAATAAAATAAAATCAGTATATTGAAGAGATATCTGCACTACCATGTTCATTGTAACATCATTCACAATAACCAAGATATGAAGTCAACCTAAGTGTTAATCAGTGGATGAACAGACAAAGAAAAATGTGGTTTATATATATACAAGCGTACATCAAAAAATTCACAGAAAGATTTGTACTATCTTTCAATTCTCTCTTTCCACGAATTTTGGAAGTACTGTCATAAAATGGAATACTATTCAGCCTTAAAAAAGAAGGAAGTCCTGTCATTTTCAACAGCATAGATGAACCTGGAGGGCATTATGCTAAGTGAAATAAGCCAGATACAGAAAGACTAATGCTGCATGATCCCCTTTATATGTGGAATTTTTAAAAGGTCAAATTCACAGAACAGAGAGTAGAATGGTGGTTGCCAGGAGACGTGGTGGGGAAGAGGGGAAATGGGCAGATGTTGGTCAAAGGGTACAAAGTTTTAGTGAGACAGAGCTAGTAAGTTCCAAACATCTATTGTACAGCATGGTGACTATAGTTAATAATAATGTATTGCATACTTGAAAATTGCTAAAAGAGTAGGTCTTAAATGTTCTCACCATATATATAAAAATAATAGCTATCTGAGGTGATAGATACAATTATTAGCTTATGTGGTAATCGTTTCATAAAAATATATCAAAACATCATGTTGTACACTGTAAATACATACTATTTTTATCAGCCAATTATACCTTCATGAAGGTGAAAAAAGATTAAAAGAAAAAAGATATTATAAAATTTCCATGAAGACTTAAATCTTTTTCCTTCAAACAAAAAGAAAAAGAAAAAGAAAGTGAAAAGACAGTGCACAGAATGGAATAAAATATTTGCAAACCATATTTCTATAACAGTATTTGTATACAAGATATATAAAGAATCCTTAAACTCAATAATAAAAAGACAAATAAACCAATTTTAAAATGGGCAAAAAAATGTGAATATCCATTTCTTCCAAGAAGATATAGGAGTGGCCAATAAATACATGAAAAATGCTCAACTTCATTATTCATTAAGGAAATGCAAATCAAAACCACAGTGAGATAGCACTTCACACCCACTAAAATGGCTAAAATAACGTGTTAGTGAATTTGTGGAAAAATTGAAACGCTTATACATTGCTGGGGGGTATGTAAAGTGTTGCAGCGGATTTGGAAAATAGTTTGGCAGTTCCTCAAGAAGTTAATCTTAGAGTTTTTATCATATAACCTAGCAATTGCACTTCAAGTATAGGCCCAAGAGAATTGAAAATATATGTCTGCACAAAAACATGTATATGAGACTTCTGGTTTCTGGTTTCATATGTAAGGAGTCTGGAAGTTGCCATTCTGTCCTAGCAACAAGTAAAAAGCTGAACAAACAAAAATCACCAACTCTTCTTGGATTTGTAAGAGAGGTGAGCACACAAAGCAGACCACTGTTCCCAATATTGGAGAGACTATTAGGCAAATACAGAAGTCATGTTACCAGAGCAGAGACTCACAAGTGGAAACCACTGTGGGAACCAGCGCCTGGATAGGAAAACCTGAACTGTATTTTATGAATTACTACAGGCTCAGTGCAGACAGGTTAATTAGGCAAATACAGAAGTCATGTTACCAGAGCAGAGACTCACAAGTGGAAACCACTGTGGGAACCAGAGCCTGGATAGGAAAACCTGAACTGTATTTTATGAATTACTACAGGCTCAGTGCAGACAGGTTTGAGAGTTAAAAAAAAATCCAGAAGGACCCAGTCAGAGTCTCCCCCTCCACCGAACTTTTGTGAGTTTTATCTAACAAAAGGAGCTCAATCAAGTTCCTACAGTAAATATCAGAGAAAAATCCCCCTTGGACTTCTGGCAGAGGGAAGGGAAAAGGAATCATTTTTAAATACACCAGAGCATTCTAGATCAGAGCCTAACTGACCTGCAGTAAGGAAATACAGAACTCCAGTCAGCTCTAGCCTTCCATGTGAGAGAAGGAAAATGCCCAATTCCAGTCAACTCTAGCCATCCTGGCCCACCTAAGAAGGAAGAAAAAACTGAGAAACACTTAAGTATACAACCTAGAGGCACAGGCTCACCAAAAGACTGAGGTCCAATTATAGGACTATAGAATGCTTCCCCACCCCCACTCCTTATCAACACATAGCTAATGATCTATTTACAGTAGTTCCTTTTACCTGTACATCATGTCTGGTTGTCAAGAAAAATATTACAATGCTTACTAAAAGGCAAAAAACACAATTTGAAGAGACATGGCAAGCATCATAATCAAACATGGCAGAAACATTGGAATTTTCAGACCAGGAATTTTATACAACTATAATTAATATGTTAAGGGCCCTAAGGGATAAAGTAGACAGTATACAAGAACAGACGGGCAATATAAGCAGAGAGATGAAAACCCTAAGAAAGAACCAAAAAGAAATGGTAGAATCAAAAACGTTATGTAGCAGCAATGAACAAGTCTTTGATGAGCTTATTAGTAAACTGGACACAGATGAGGGAAAATATCTCTGAGCCTGAGGATATATTAACAGAAACCTCCAAAACTGAAAAGCAAAGAAAACAAAGACTGAAAAAAGCTAACAGAATATCCAAAGACTGTGGGACAACTACAAAAGGTATAAGATATGCCTAATTGGAATACCAGAAGGAAAAGAAGGAGAAAAACAAACAGAAAACATATTTGAAATGACAATGATTGAGAATTTTCCCCAAATTAATGTCAAACACCAAATTACAGACCCAGGAAGCCCAAAGAACACCAAACAGGATAAAGGCCAATAAAAATAATAATAACAATAATAATATGCCTAGGCATATATATTATTTTCAAACTACAGAAAATCAAAGATAAAGAAGAAAATCCTAAAAAATGTCAGAGGAAAAAAATCTTGTCTATAGAGACACAAAGATAAGAATCACATACAACTTCTCAGAAACCGTGCAAGAAAACAAAGATAAGAATTACATACAACTTCTCAGAAACCGTGCAAGAAAGAAGAGAGTGGAGTGAAATATTTAAAGTATTGAGAGGAAAAAAACACCATCCTAGAACTCTGTACCCTATAAAAATTATCTTTCAAAAGTGAAGGAGAAATAAAAACTTTCTCAGATAAAGAAAAATTGAGGAAATTTGTTGCTGGAAGACCTATATTTTAATAAATATTTTTAAAAGTTAATTAAAGAGAAGAAAATAATATAGGTCAGAAACTCAGACCTACATAAAGAAAG
>NW_007754106.1:3673-3876 GCF_000696425.1 Galeopterus variegatus
AAAAGTTAATTAAAGAGAAGAAAATAATATAGGTCAGAAACTCAGACCTACATAAAGAAAGGAAAAGCATCAAAGAATAAGTAGGTAAAATAAAAACTTATTCTTCTTATTCTTTATTAATCTAATAGACAAGTTTCTTCAACAAAATAACTGGAAAAATCCCTAAATATGTGGAGATAAAATATCACACGTGTAAATATACA
>NW_007754106.1:7269-8174 GCF_000696425.1 Galeopterus variegatus
AATTGCCAATAATATCCTACAACATGGATGAATGTCGAAAACTTACGGTAAGTAACATAAGTTAGAAACAAAACGTCAGAAGTTTTGGTTCTATTTACATGAAACATACAACATAGGCAAATCCAAAGAGAAAATATAATAGTCACTGCCAGGGTCTGCAAGGAGGGGAGACTGGAAAGTGACTGCTGGAGGTACAGTGTGGAGAAAATGTTCTGCAATTAGATAATATTAACAATTGCACAACTCTGTTAAAATACTAAAAACTGTTGAGTTGTACACTTAGAAAATGTGAATTTGTGGTATTGAATTATACTTCAGTGAAGCTGCTATTTAAAAAAGTCCATTAGACAAGGAGTTACAGAACCTGAATTCTAATCTAGGCATTGTCGTATTTTTATAGCATGACTTCAGACAAGTCTTCACTCTTTCTAACCTCAGTTTCCTCATCCATGCAATAAAAGGTTATGTATAAGTGCCCTTCCACTTTTGAAAATGTGTAGCTCTGTACCCCATTACTTCCTTTATAAAACAGTCATTTGCCACACTATCTAAAAGTGACTTCTCACTGCTTTGAATTTGAATGCCATGAACCTTCTTGTATTGCTGCTATTTTTGCTTTGTCTTATTTCCTCTACCAGAAATGTGAACCACATGAGGGAAGACTCAGGACTGGCTTGCATATGACAAAAATGCAGTGAGTTTTTACATGACTAGAGATTTGAAATTATATTTAGAAGAAATTTCAAGAAATGAAGCAATCAGTCAAAAATATCAACAATTTTTTCGGTTTTTGTGTCATCAAAATAAGAGATCGATAATTTTTCCTAAATTTGACACAGATTTTTCTTTTTTGGTTATGAATATTCATGGGATCCCAAGCAGACTGTCACCACTTGTGCCCAAGA
>NW_007754107.1:0-3871 GCF_000696425.1 Galeopterus variegatus
AGTATGGACATTTTCACAATGTTAATTCTTCCAATCCAAGAGCATAGAATGTCTTTCCATCTATTTGTGTTCTCTTTAATTTCTTAAAACAATGATTTGTATTTCTCATTGTAGAGATCTTTCACCTCCTTGGTTAAATTTATTAGTAGGTATTTTATCTTTTTTGGTGGCTATTATAAATGGATTAGCTTTCTTGATTTCTTTTTCTGCTAGTTCACTGTTGGAGTATAAAAACACTACTGATTTTTGCATGTTGATTTTGTATCCTGAACTTTACTGAAATTGTTTATCACCTCTAAAAGTTTCTTAGTAGAGTCTTTAGGTTTTTCTCTATATATGATGACATCATCTGCCAACAGGGACGGTTTGACTTCATCATTTGCAATCTGGATGCCCTTTGTTTCTTTCTTTTCCCTGATAGCTCTGGCTAGTACTTCCAATACAATATTAAATAGGAGTGGTAAGAGTGGGCATCCTTGTCTTTTTCCTGTTCTTATGGTAAAAGCTTTCAGCTTTTCCCCATTCAGCATGATATTGATGTTTTTGTCATATATGGTTTTTATCATGTTGAGATACTTACGTTCTATGCCTAATTTGCAGAGTATCTTTATCATGAAGAGATGCTGAATTTTATCAAATGCTTTTTCTGCATCTATTGAGATAATCATATGGTTTTTGTCCTTGATTTTGTTGATGTGGTGTATCATGTTTATTGACCTCTATAAGTTGAAACATCCTTGCATTCCTGGGATGAATCCCACTTGATTTTGGTGTGTAATTTTTTTGAAGAGTTTCTGTATTCTACTTGCTAAAATTTTATTGAGGATTTTTGCATCTATACTCATCAAAGATATTAGCCTATAGTGTTCTTTTTTTGTCATATCCTTGTCTGGTTTTGGTATCAAGGTGATGCTGGCCCCATAGAATAAGTTTGGGAGAATGGCCTTTGTTTCAATTTTTGGAATAATTTGAAAAGAATTGGTTTTAATTCCTCTTTAAAGGTTTGGTAGAATTCAGCAGTAAAGCCATCTAGTCCTGGGCTTTTCTTTGCTGAGAGACTGCTGATGACTGCTTCAATCTTGTTGCTTTTTATTTTTCTGTTCAGATTTTCTTTTTCTTCTTGGTTCAGTCTTGGTAGTCTGCATATGTCCATAAATTTATTCATTTCCTCCAATTGTTCAAATCTGTTGGTGTATAGTTGTTCATAATAGCCTAATGATTCTTTGAATTTCTGTGTTATCTGTTGTAATGTCTCCTTTTTCATTTCTGATTTTTGTAATTTGGGTCTTCTCTCTTCTTTTTCTTCTTCTTGTTCTTTTTTGTGAAACTGGCTAATGGTTTGTCTATTTTGTTTATCTTCTCAAAATACCAACTTTTTGTTTCGTTGATCTTTTGTATCATTTTTTGGGGCTCTGTAACATTTACTACAGCTCTGATCTTAATTATTTCATTTCTTCTACTAACTTTGGGATTGGATTGCTCTTGCTTCTGTGCTTCTTTGAGGTGTAGTGTTAGGCTGTTTATTTGAAATCTTTCTGTTCTTTTGATGTAAGTGTTCATTGTGGTAAATGTCCTTCTTAGTACTGCTTTTGAAGTATCCCGCATGTTTTGATATGATGTGTCTATTTTTACTAGTTTCAAAAAATTTTTTGATTTCTACTTTAATTTCTTCTTGGATTTATAGATCATTCAGTAGCCTTTTGTTTAATATCCATGTATTTTTATAAGGTCCTGAGTTTTGCTTGCTATTAATTTTTATTGTTAATTCACTGTGGTATGAAAAGATACTTGATATGATACCAGTTTAAAAAGATTTGCTGAGACTTAATTTGTGACCTATCATATGGTGTATACTGGAGAATGTTCCATGTACTGATGAGAAGAATGAATTTTCTGTAGTTGTTGTATGAAATGTGCTGTTCATATCTGCCAAGTCCAATTGGTCTGAAGAGTAGTTTAAATCCTGCATTTCTCTGTTATTTATTTATTTATTTTTGTATAGAAGATTGGTCCAATGTTGAGAGGGGATGTTCAGGTCCCCAGCTATTATTGTATTAGGGCCTATCTCTTTCCTTAGGCCTAATAGTGTTTGCTTTATAAATCTGGGTGTTCTGATGTTGAATGCATATATATTTATGATTGTTATGTCTCCTTGCTGAATAGATCCCTTCATCATTACATAATGGCCTTCTTTGTCTCTGTTTATTGTTGATAGTTTAAAGTCTATTTTATCTGATATAAGAATAGATACCCTTGCTCATATTTGGTTTTAATTTGCATGGTGTATCTTTTTCCACCCTTTTACTCTTAGTTTGTGTGTGTCTTTATAAGTGAGGTTAGTCTCTTGAAGACAGCATATATTTGACTCTAGCTTTTTAATCCAGTCAGTCAGTCTATGTCTTTTGAGTGGGGAAATTAATTCATTTCCGTGTAGGGTTATTACTGAAAGATATTGACTTACTCCTGGCATTTTATTGATTTTTTCAGGATGTTTTAAATATCTTTTGTTGCTTTTCCCCCTTTTATTTATTGTATTCCATGCTTGTTGGTTTTTGGAGGTGGTTAGATAAAGTTTCTTTCTCTTTCTCATTTGCACTTTTGTCTTACTAGTGGGTTTTATTTTTACATAATAGTGATTATTGTTTTTTAGATTCCAGATGCAGTTCTCCCTTGAGGATTTCTTGCAGGACTTGTTGTGTGGTGGCAAACTCCCACAGATTTTGTCTGTCTGGGAAATATACTACTTCTCTCTCATTTCTGAAGGATAAACTTGCTGGATATAGTATTCATGGCCTGCAACTTTTTTCTTTTAGTACCATGAATATATCATCCCTTTCTTTTCTGACCTTTAGGGTTTCTATTGGGAAGTCTGCTGTTAGTCTGATGGAGACTCCCTTATAGCTGACTTGATGTTTTTCTCTTGCTGTTTTTAAGATTCTCTTTTTTTCTTTGAGCTTTGCCGGTTTGACTATAATGTGTCTCAGAAATTATCTTTTTGGATTGAATCCATTTGGGGATCTTTGAGCCTCCTGGGTCTGAAGGTCTATATCTCTCTATACCTGAAAAATTTTCTGTTTTTTAACTGAATATGTTTTCAATGCCTTTTCTTTCTCATCTTCTTCTTTGTTCCCTCTGGAAATCTTACCCGTCATTGACTATCCAGCCAAGCGGGGGTGGGGTGGAGTCTTAGAGATTGGCCTTGATTTCTTGAAGGGCCATATTGACCCAAGGGCTGTCAGGGCTTTCATTATGGGCCACCTCCTCTACCACCTGGGTGAGCATTACGAGAGAAGTGGTGTTGCACCTTATAAGGGACACAACCTGGCGAATGGCGTAAGGCCCCAAGATGAAAATGGCTAGGGAGCCCTGCAGGGAGTACAGCAGGGTGGTGAGCCATGGGGAACTTAAAAGCCAGCTTTGGAACCAATTACTATTAGCTTCACGTTCTTATTTTCACTTTTCTAATCCTTCTCTAAGCTTAGCTAGGGAATCTTTGACCACTCCAGAGTGGTCGGCATAGAAGCAGCACTCTTCTTTGAGGGCAGCACATAATCCTCATTGCTGTAAGAACAACAGGTCTAGTCCGCGTCGATTCTGTAAAACAACTTCAAAAAATGATGTTAGCGATTTTTTTAAATGTGATACAGACACTTCCAAGCAGCCAAGATCTCTGTCCACTGCCTCCCTAAGGGAAGCTACCTGTTGATGTGCCAAGGCTATTCTGGTGGTCCTGGTACCTGCTCCAATAACTCCCCAGAGGGAGCTGATGGCCACCACAGCCGCCCCTGTGGCCCGCTTGTTTTGGGTCCACTTATTTCGGGTTTTGGGGGTGGTGAGATTTGCCACAGTGCTGCAAAAGGGTTTGTTGGCA
>NW_007754107.1:4871-6802 GCF_000696425.1 Galeopterus variegatus
AGATATTTCTAGGCCTCTGCTTTTTAAAATGTACTTTAGAGCCTTGCAGGCTATCTCGTCACTCTTTCCACATGCACGCCTCCCATGTTTCCCCGTGAGGAAGGGACAAAGGGAGCAACAGGGCAGAGAAGTGCAGGGACTTCCCCCTGTTATGGTACTCACCCTGACACACAGGCAGATTACTTCACAGCGACTACCGCAGTTGCGGGGGTGACTCCGCTGGTTGATCACCCTTCGTCAACCTTCTTTCAGGACTGAGCAGCCGGGGGCCTCACTCGCTTGTCTTTAAAACACCTCACACAGGGCACCACTCTGTCGGGTCTGCTGCTGGCTGACCCGAACAGCCCTAGCCTTGTTCCTTTTGGTGGGCGAGTGAATGGCCTGGATTACTCTTTCCCTCTGGTCCCCATTGGAGGAGACGGGGGAAGAGAGCCGTGAAGAGGTGAGCACACTGCCGGCCCCAATCAGCCCGGTTAAAGGACACTCAGACATGGCGGGGGTTCTGTCGAGCAGTTCTGTTTATTATCACACAAGCACTTGCTTTTAAAGGTAAATGGGGAAGGGAGGTTTTTTACATAATCCTATCAGCTTAAAGGTGAAGAGCATGCATCCTGTCTCAATGCCTAGCTATTGCAATCATGCAGTGTTCATGAGCGCGAAAGCGCGTATTTGGCCAACAAGGGCTAAGGCAAGGTTCCTGCAGACACCTCCACCCTACTTCCTCCCAGCGTCATCTTAGGCTGCCATGTTAATATGCCCTTGTGGGCCCACAATTGCGCCGCTTGTAATGTCACTTAAGGTGGTGTTAGTTTTTTAGGTCCAACATGCTACTGAATCTCTCTTGTGTTTTTTATTTTGTTGAATGACTACTCAGTACCATGAGTCTTACTTCATTCTTTTTAATAGTATTAATATCTTTGTAGATTTCCTTCTTCATATTCTGGATAGTTATGCTCAGTTCATTGTGTAGTCTAACTGCATCTTCATGCATCTTATTGAGTTTCTTTAACATTTTTAGTGGGAATTCCCTCTCACTCATTTTAAGGGATTCCTCCTATATGGGATCTGGTTCTTGAGAGTTATTGTATTCCTTTGGTGGATTTGCATTTTCTTGTTTTTTCATTTTTCTAATATCTCTGCATTGATGCTTGGTTGTCTGGTAGAGCAGTTGCTGCTTCTATTACTGTCCTTCCCTGGACTCTACTGATGAGTCACAACCTGTGTCAATTCAGTTGAGTGGTCAGCGGTCTACTGCTTAGCGGCAGTGGCTGCTGCGGCTGTTGCTGTGGTAGGAGGCTGCCCTTGTGTTAGTGGTGTTGCAGCAGTGGCTTTGGCAGGCTGCCTGCATGGCTGTGGTGGCTCCAGAAGCAGCAGGCTGCTCACATCATGATGGTGGCTGCCTGACAACATTGGTGGTGGCAGCAGCTGTGGCAGTTGCAGTTACAGCAGCCACCAACTTGGCTACAGCCATGCAGCTATGGTGTCTGCAGTGGCAGCAGGGTTATCTTGCAGTGGTGTCTGCAGCCTTAGTGGTGTTGATGTCTGTGGTGTTCTTGGTGGCAGGAAGGTTACTTCCTGGGGGTGGCAGCCACATCAGTGACTGCCACTGCCTACTTCATTGCTGAAGTCCAGCTTCAGTGAGGGGTGGGTACCTGAAAAGGGAAGGAGATGGTCGGCAAAAATAACAAACACAGACGGAGACCTCAGTGCATCAATATGCACATTCTCTCTCTGTGGGCTGTCAGCGTGTTGCAGCTGGAGCCCAGTAGAGCATGAGACAATGCCTTTTGTTTAGATTTTTCTCTGTAGGGGGTTTTGGGTACTATTTTTATTGTATCAGCAAGCTTAAATCAATAGTCCAAAGAGCAGGGAGGAAACTTTTTTAGAGTTCAGCCAGTCCTTTCCTTTTGTCAGCATGTCTCAGGTGATCA
>NW_007754107.1:7724-8174 GCF_000696425.1 Galeopterus variegatus
TGTTGTATTTTCCTAGGAATTCATCCATTTATTCTAAGTTATACAATTTGTTGTAGTACAATTATTCATAGCAGTCTCTTATAATCCTTTTTACTTATGTGGCATCAAATGTAATATCCCCTTTTTCATTAATAATTTTAGTTACTTAAGTATTCTCTTTCTCTTTTTTTAGTTAATCTAGCTAAGAGTTGTCGATTTTGTTGATTTTTTTTAAAAAACTCTTATTTATGTTGATTTTTTCCTATTATTTTTTGATTCTCTATTTTATTTATCTCTGCTCTAACTTTTATTACTTCCTTTCTTCTGCTCACTATGGGTTAAGTTGGTTCTTCTTTTTCTAGTTCCTTGAGGTATAAAGTTAGGTTGTTGATTTGAGATCTTTCTTTTTTTAATGTAAGCCCTTATAGCTATAAACATCCCTCTTATTACTGCTTTTGCTGCATCCCATTG
>NW_007754108.1:0-1103 GCF_000696425.1 Galeopterus variegatus
TTGTCAGAGTATTAGGTCCACTTCTACCATAGTGTGAGGAGGGATTTGTGGGGTCCACCCAATTTTTAGTACCAATATGTTAGACAAAAGAGAATGGAATAGTCCAGAAAGGAGAGATTTTCATAGAAAGAGGTACTGAGAGCAGGAAGGACCAGCAGACAGGACTGACTACCGCCAGCTATGAGGAGGTAGGTCTCTAAGGATTTGTTGTTGTGAGTCCTTCTCTCCTGAACAGTTGCAGCACATGAACAACAAAGACTAGTTTATAGACCAGTAAATTAAGCTTTCAGTTATGTGAAGAGAGAAACTTCATGATAATATTAGACTTTGGACATGTGGGAGGGCTTGCATGTTGAATCTAAAAGAGATATAACTGCCCTGTGTCCGTGAAATAGAACATATCGATTATATTAACAGAATCAATTAATTTCCCAAACTTTTGAGGTGGGCTACAACATCCTCAATCCAACAATTTTCTGTAAAAAAATATGTCTCAGTCATTACTGATCTACCTCCTTCAATATGTCTCGCTTACAACAAATACAGAGACCTCATTCTCCAGCTCATCTTCAGAGCACTCTTCCAACCGTCTCTGCACATGTCACACCTAAGGATCTTTGGCAGCTCAGCTAGAACATCTCATCTCCTCTTACCTCCTGGTGGTACTTCTGGTGGCAACAGCAGCAGCAGAAACACAGGTGGCAATTTCAGCAACATGAGCAGGAGTTCAGCAGAACAGTTCCAATAGCAGTGGCTGCAGTGGCAACAGCATAGGTGGCAGCTGATCTCCAGGTAACATGCCCTTTTCTGATTTGATTTGCTATCTTTCCAACAAGTTTTTGACCAATTCCCTGCATTAATTCCTTTCTGCTTGACATACCTAAAATGGTTTCTATTTTCCTTATTGAATCCTGATTAATACAGACAGTATTCATCCTCATTGCTCATCTTCTTCCATTTGTTACTTATATGTTATTAATTTATGAATTAAATGTTTAGTTCCTGACCTGCCAACCCCCAGGCCCTGAGGCAGAAGTGCTGAATCAGCAGCCCCTACAGGATCCAGGTCAGACACCAGGGTGGAATGACTGGACCGTGAAGCC
>NW_007754108.1:1265-2678 GCF_000696425.1 Galeopterus variegatus
ATCAGCAGCCCCTACAGGATCCAGGTCAGACACCAGGGTGGAATGACTGGACCGTGAAGCCCTCTGTCACAATGACTAAACACCAATGGAGACATACCAGAAATATGAAAAACCAAGAAAGTATGAAATATGAAAAACCAAGAAAAAACAAAAGAAATATAATAACTCTCAAGCTCTAGATCCTATAGAATAGGAAGTTCTTGAAATGACTGACATGGAACTTCAAGCAACAATTCTAAGGAAATTAAATGAGATACAAGAAGACTCAGTTAGACGGCACAGCAAAATGAGAAAAAGTATACAGGACCTGAACAAAGAAATGTACAAAGAAATCAGTGCCCAGAAAAAGCATGTAGCAGAGTTTGTGGAGCTGAAGGATTTACTCAATGAAATAAGGAACACAACAGAGAGTTTAAACAGCAGGCTAGAACAAGCAGAAGAGAGAATTTCTGTCTTTGAAGATAGCCTGTTCGAAATCATACAGGAAGACAAAAAAAAAGAAAAAAGAATTTTAAAAATTGAAGAAAATCTAAGAGAGATAACAGACAACTCTAAATGCTCATATATCTGAATCAGGGGTATTCCAGAAGGGGAGTAAAAAGGAAATGGCACTGAAAATATATTTGGTGAAATAATAGCAGAAAAGTTCCCAGGTATATGGAAAGACACAGATCTTCAGGTTCAGGAAGTTCAAAGATCCCCAAACATATTCAACCCAAAAATGTCCTCTCCAAGACATGTTATTGTCAAATTGGCAAAACTCAAAGACAAAGAAAGAATTTTAAAAGCTGCAAGACAGAAGTATCAGGTCACCTATGAGGGAGCCCCTATCAGACTAATATCGGACTTTTCATTGGAAACCCTAAAAGCCGGAAGGGAATGGGATGATATATTCAAAATACTAAAAGACAAAAATTGCCAGCCAAGAATACTTTACCCAGCAAGGCTATGTTTCTGAAATGAAGGACAAATAGTATATTTCCCAGACAAACAAAAACTGTAGGAGTTTACTATCTCACAACCAACCTTAGAAGAAATCCTCAAGGGAGTACTGTGTCTGGTACTTGAAAAACAACTGTCACTACCATGAATACCCAAGAAAGAACAAATCCCACCAGTAAAATAAAAATGCTAACAATAAAGAGAAAAAAGTTTATCTACTATCTCAAGAAATCAACAAACACTGAAGACAAACAGTAAATCAGAAACAAAGGAACAAAAGATATTTAAAACATCCAAACAAAAGTCAATAAAATTCCAGGAGTAAATCGACACCTTTCAAAAATAACTGTTAATGTACAAGAATTAAATTCCCCACTCAAAAGATACAGACTGACTGATTGGATTAAAAGGATGGACCCAACAATATGCTGCCTTCAAGAGATTCACCTCACCTGTAAAGACATACATAGA
>NW_007754108.1:3334-6226 GCF_000696425.1 Galeopterus variegatus
TTATATCAGATAAAATAGATTTTAAACCAAAAACCATAAAAAGAGATAAAGAAGGCCACTATATAATAATAAAAGGATCTATTCAACAAGAAGACATAACAATCATAAATATATATGCACCCAACATCAGAGCAACCAGATTTATAAAGCAAACACAATTATACCTAAAGAAAGAAATACACACTAATACCATAACAGTTGGGGTCCTGAACACCCTACTCTCAACATTGGACAGATCATCTGGGCAAAAAATCAGCAAAGAAACAAAAGATTTAAACAACACTTTAGACCAATTGGACTTGGCAGATATCTACAGAACATTCCATCCAACAACCTCAGAATATTCATTATTCTCATCAGCACATAGAACATTCTCCAGGACAAAGTACATGTTAGGTCACATATCAAATCTCAACAAATTCAAAAAACATGGAATTATTCCATGGATTTTTTCAGACCACAATGGATTAAAATTAGAAATCAATAACAAATGAAACTCTGGAAACTATACAAACACATACAAATTAAACAACATTCTATTAATGACATATGGGTCCAAGAAGAAATTAAAGAGAAAAACAAAAATTTATTGAAAATAATGATACATCGGGCCAGCCCTGTGGCTCACTCGGGAGAGTGCGGCGCTGGTAGCGCCAAGGCCGTGGGTTCAGATCCTATATAGGGATGGCTGGTGCACTCACTGGCTGAGCGTGGTGCAGACAACACCATGCCGAGGGTTGCAATCCCCTTACTGGTCAGAAAAAGAAAAAAAAAAAGAAAAGAAAATAATGATACATCATACCAAAACCTGTGGGATACTGCAAAAGTAGTACTAAGGGGGAAATTTATCACATTAAATGCTTTCTTCAGAAGAATGGAAAGATGGCAAGTAAACAACATAACACTTCACCTTAAAGAACTAGAAAAATAAGAACAATCCAAACCCAAAGTTAGTAGACAGAAATAATTAAGATCAGAGCAGAACTAAATGAAATAGAAACCCAAAAAATGATACAACAGATCAATAAAACAAAAAGTTGGTTTTTTGAAAAGATAAATAAAATGGACAAACCATTAGCAAAGCCAACTAAGAAAAGAAGAGAGAATACACGAATAACAAAAATTAGAAATGAAAAAGGTGATATTACAACTGAAATACAAGGAATCATTAGAGACGACTATAAACAACTATATGCCAACAAATTTGAACAGTCCAATAACAATCAGAGAAATAGAAGCTATTTTCAGCAGTCTCCAAACAGGGAAAAGCCCAGGACCAGACAGCTTCACTGCAGAATTAGGAAAAGCCCAGGACCAGATGGCTTCACTGCAGAATTTTATCAAACCTTCAAAGAAGAATTAATACCAATTCTCTACAAACTACTCCAAAAAACTGAAACAGAGGCCATTTTCCCAAACTCATTTTATGATACAAACATCACCCTGATACCCAAACCAGACAGAGATACAACAAAAAAAGAAAACTACAGGCCAATATCTTTGATGAATATAGTTGCAAAAATCCTCAACAAAATACTGGCTAATAGTTTACAGCAACACATACATAAAATTATACAGCATGATCAAGTCAGATTCATCCCAGGGATGCAAGGTTGGCTCAACACATGCAAATCAATAAATGTGATACATCATATCAATAAAATCAAAACAAAAACCATATGATCATCTCTGTAGACACTGTAAAAGCATTTGACAAAATTCAACATTTGTTCATGATAAAGACTTTCTATAAATTGGGTGTAGAAGGAAAGAATCTCAACACAATTAAAGCCATATATGAAAAACCCGCTGCCAATATCATCCTGAATGGGGAAAAGTTGAAAGCTTTTCCTTTAAGAACAGGAACAAGACAAGGATGCCCACTCTCACCACTCCTATTCAACATAGTATTGGAATTACTAGCCATAACAATCAGGGAAGAGAAGGAAATAAAGTGTATCCATATTGGAAAAAATGAAGCCAAACTGTCCCTGTTTGCAGATGATATGATCCTATATATAGACCAGCCTAAAGACTCTAAAAAAAACTCTTAGTTGATAAATGATTTTAGCAAAGTTGCAAGATAAAAAATCAACACACAAAAATCAACAGCATTTCTATACTCCAACAATGAACTAGCAGAAAAAGAAATCAAAAAAGCCAGCCCATTTACAATAGTCACACAAAAATATAAAATACCTACGAATAAAGTTAACCAAGGATGTGAAAAATCTTTATGACAAGAACTACAAACCTAGGTTTAGAGAAATTAAAGAGGACACAAGAAGATGGAAAGATATCCCATGCTCTTTGACTGGAAGAATTAACATTGTGAAAATGTCCATATTACCCAAAGTGATCTGCAGATTCAATGCAATCTCCATCAAAATTCCAATGACATTTTTCTCAGAAATGGAAAAAACTATGCAGACTTTACATGGAATAACAAAAGACTATGCATAGCCAAAGCAATCCTATGCAAAAATATATAAATAAATAAAGCAGGAGTTTTTTTAATCAAATGCTTTTTCAGCATCTATAGAGATGACCATATGGTCCTTGTGTTTGATTTTATTAATATGGTGTATCACATTTATTGATTTGCATATATTGAACCAACCTTGCATCCCTGGGATGAATCCCACTTGATTGTGGTGAATAATTTTATGTGTGTGTTGCTGTATTCTGTTTGCTAGTATTTTAGTGAGGATTTTTGCATCTATATTCATCACAATATCGGCCTGTAGTTTTCTTTTTTGGTTATATCTTTACCTGGTTTTGGTATCAGGATGATGTTTGCTTCATAGAATGAGTTTGGGAGATTTGCATCTATTTCAATCTTTTGGAATAGTTTGTAAAGAATCGGTGTCAATTCCTCTTTCAGTGTTTGGT
>NW_007754108.1:7100-8174 GCF_000696425.1 Galeopterus variegatus
CAAACAAACAAACAAACAAATAAATGGGGGCCTGGGAGAACACAGCAATCACAATTCCTTGAACTTGTTAAGACAAGTGAATGGATATGTTGATGGGGGAGGGGGAGAGGGAGGGGGAAAGGAGGAATTGGTAAAGGGACATGAAAATCAACTACACTGTATATTGATAAATTAAAATTTAAGAAAACTAAAAAAAAGTTTAGTTCAAATTTATAGGATTCCGATGAGATTTATACTACAGGGGCAGGCACATTTCCCTTCCTCTGCCCTCATTATATCATTTTCCAACCTTTCCTCCAAAGAAGTTTTGGCATCTGAGTACAAAAGTGTTCATATTTTTTTCCATTACATATGCAATATTATGACTAGAACTCTTTTTCCTCATCAATGGCTGGCTGGTAATTGAATTATTCCTGATGCTGACTCCTTTTTCTCAAAAAGAGATAACTTAAGTCACTTCAAAGGGGCCACTTAGAACACAATTAAGATCTTAAACATCTGTTCCACATGACATTGCATGGCACTTTTGACAGAAGGGAGAGAAAACAGAAAAAAGAATAGCCATGCTGAACTCAGTGCTCAGCATCTTCTGCTCTTGCTGATCTGGAAGGGTTCTTTTTCCAGCAGAGCAAGACTTCAGCCTTCCAAACACGTCTAAAAATAAAATCCTGGTTACATAACCTACCTCCTAAATGTCATAATAAAAAACAATCACTTTTGGGCCGGCCCGGTGGCTCACTGGATAGTGCGCCACTTGGGAAGCATGGCGGCGCTCCCGCCCAAGGGTTCGGATCCCACATACAGACCGGTTCCCNATCAGCAGCCCCTACAGGATCCAGGTCAGACACCAGGGTGGAATGACTGGACCGTGAAGCCTCTGTCACAATGACTAAACACCAATGGTGACATACCAGAAATATGAAAAACCAAGAAAGTATGAAATATGAAAAACCAAGAAAAAACCAAAGAAATATAATAACTCTCAAGCTCTAGATCCTATAGAATAGGAAGTCCTTGAAATGACTGACATGGAACTTCAAGCAACAATTCTAAGGAAATTAAATGAGATACAAG
>NW_007754109.1:0-542 GCF_000696425.1 Galeopterus variegatus
TATTTCTTTGGTGGCTTTCTCTTTTTCTTTCTTACCTTCCTTCCTTCCTTCCTTTTTCTTTGCTTCTTTCTTTCTTCCTCTCTCTCTCTCTCTCCTCTTTCTTTATTTCCTTTCTTTATTTTCCTGCTCCTTCCTTCCTTCCTTCCTTCCCTTCCTTCCTTCCTTCCTTCCTTCCTTCCTTCCTTCCTTCCCTTCCTTCCTTCCTTCCTTCCTTCCTTCCTTCTTTCCTTCCCTTCCTTCCTTCCTTCCTTCCTTCCTTCCTTCTTTCCTTCCCTTCCTTCCTTCCTTCCTTCCTTCCTTCCTTCTTTCCTTCCCTTCCTTCCTTCCTTCCTTCCTTCCTTCCTTCTTTCCTTCCCTTCCTTCCTTCCTTCCTTCCTTCCTTCCTTCTTTCCTTCCCTTCCTTCCTTCCTTCCTTCCTTCCTTCCTTCTTTCCTTCCCTTCCTTCCTTCCTTCCTTCCTTCCTTCCTTCTTTCCTTCCCTTCCTTCCTTCCTTCCTTCCTTCCTTCCTTCTTTCCTTCCCTTCCTTCCTTCCTTCCTTCCTT
>NW_007754109.1:1495-3663 GCF_000696425.1 Galeopterus variegatus
TTCCTGGCCTGCCACTAACTGTGCCCTGGCCAGGCCTGTTGCTAAGGGTCCCACTGCCACTATGGGTGAGCCTGACCAGGTGTAGAGAAGAGACCCATTGGTTGGACCTGCCTCAGGTCTGCCCTGCCCTGACATGGCCTGCCTCTAAGAGACCCTCAGGGCAGGCCATGCTGGTCCAGGGGGTCTCTTACAGGCAGGCAGGCAAGGCCAGGGGGCCATAGCACTAAGCAGGCCAAGAGGGCTCAGAACAGGCCAGTCAAGGGGGGCATTTAATGGCAGGGGTCCCCTTAGCAGCAGTGTGGCCCTTATGGCAGTGGTCCACTAGGAGCAGACCAGTAAAGGGGGGCCCTATAGCAGGATGAATAGTGGGTTCCTTGGGCAGTCCAGGCCAGCACTTAGCAGTAGGAGGCCCTTGGCAGCATGCCTTGCCAGGGCAGAAATTAGTGGCAGGTGAGGGCAGGGTCCTAGGGGCAGGCCAGGCCATGGGTGCCCTTAGTGGAAGGGAAGCCCAGGCAGTGGTGCCCTTAGTGGCAGACCAGGCCAGGAGAGAGTTGGCCCATAGTGCCAGGACAGGCCAGCAGGGCCATGGGGACAGCCCAGGACAGGTAAGTGGGGTCCTTGGCTCTGATCCGGGCTGAGCCAGGCTAGCAGGTTCCTAGGAACAGGCCAGGCAGGGCCAGGGATTTCTTAGGAGCAATCCAGGCCAGGTTTGGGGGGCACTGGGGGTAGGTCTGCCTGGCCAGGGGAGCCCTAGCGTCAGGCCATGCTAGGTCAGGGGGGCCCTAGGAGCAGGCCAAGCAACTTGAAAGGGTTCCTAGAGGCAGGCCAGGCCATGAGTGCCTAGAGGCAGACAAGGCCAGTGGGGCTCTTAGTGCCAGGCCAGGCCAGGGAAGCCCTAGGGGCAGGCCAGCCAGGATACCCCTTAGTGCCAGGCCAGGGCCATGGAAGCACTTGGGGCAGTCCTGGCAGGCCCTTAGCAGAAGGGGAGCTCATTAGTGTTGGGAGGGCCTGAAAAGTAGGCCTGGCCATGGAAGCCCTTAGTGCCAAGTATTCTGTTATAGCCACACAAAACAGACTATAACAGAAAATTGGTACCAGGAGTGAGGTGTTGCTTATAGCAGACACTTGAAACTGTGGAAACGGCTTTGGAACTGGGTGTTGAGGAGAGTTTGGAGGACTCAGAAGAAGATAAAAAGAGGAGGGAAAGTTTGGAAAGTCTTATAGACTGGTTAAACGGTGGTGAGCAGAATGTTTATGGAAATATGGACTGTAAAGACCATTTGGAGGAAGTCTCAGATAGAAGACTGTAAAGACCATTTGGAGGAGGTCTCAGATAGAAATAAGGAGTTTATTGGAAAGTGGGGTGAAGGTCACCTTTGCTGTGAACTGGCAAAGAACTTGGCTGCATTGTGTCCATGCCCTAGGGCTTTGTGGAAGTTGGAACTTAAGAGTTGTGAACCAGAGAATTTGGTGGAAGAAATTTCTAAGCAGCAAAGCAGTAAGGAAGCTGCATGGCTACTTGTAACAGCTTACTCTGAGTTATGGTGGCAAAGGTATGACATAAAGCCAGAATTTAAAAGGGAAGCAGAGTGTAAAGATTTGGAAAATTTGCAGCCTGGACATGTGGTAGAAAAGCAGCATGCATTTCCAGAAGGAAAATTCAATGGTACTGAGAAGATTAACACAAGAGAATGGGATTATCAAGAGGAGAAAAAGGCCCTGAAGGCATTGCAGAAACCTCTGGGGCCAACTCTTCCACTTCAGGCCCAAAGATCTAGGGAAATAAAATGGTTTTGGGGAACTGGCTTGAGGAGCTCTCCATGGGCTCACTGCTCAAGGCCACCTTGGGAAATTGCTTCTAGCACCAGCACCCTGGCTGCTTTGGCTACTCCAGCTGTGGCTAAATTGGCCCTGGGTGTTGCTGGACCTGCAGCTTTGGAAAATATAAGCCAGAAGCCATGGTGGAGTCCACATGGTGGTAGGTCTACAGGCTTACAGAATGCCAGAGCTTGCAAGGCACGGGAGTCTCTACCCAGATTTCAGAGGATGTATGAAAAAGTCTGGGGGCCCAGGAAGAGATCTGTCACAAAGGCAGAGTCACAACAGACAGCCTTTGCTAGAGCAATGACAAGTGGAGACATGGGGTTGGAGTTGTAGCAGAGAAACCC
>NW_007754109.1:7927-8173 GCF_000696425.1 Galeopterus variegatus
CATTGGAATTGCCTCATTTATTAATTTTTGCCCATCAGTGTACATGCAATAGGATTTCCTTGTGATTTTTATATTGCATTTTATTAGTTACCAATGGGATTGAACATTTTTCATATATGGTCTTTTGTCTACTACAAAATATCAGTTATTTCCTTTTAATTCATTTGTATGTTATTGGTTTCTTATGATTTCTTTATATACTCTGGACACTAATCTTTTATGTTTGTAGGTACCACAAATATTTTC
>NW_007754110.1:0-2312 GCF_000696425.1 Galeopterus variegatus
AGAATACATAAAGGACACTCAAAACTAGCAGTTAAAAAACAAAGAACAAAATTAGAAAGTGTGCAAAAGACACGAAGAGATATTTCACATAAGAGGATATACAGATGGCAATTAAATACATGAAAAAGATGGTCAACATCATTAGTCATTAAGGATATGCCAATTAAAGCCACAATAAGAAATTGTGAATATTGACAACAGCAAATGCTGACAAGAATGAAAAGACACCAGATCATTCTCACATTTCTGGAGAGGAGTTAATGGTAAAATCACTCTAGAAAACTGCTTAGCAGGGTGTAAAAAAAAAAAAATGTAAACATGAAAGTACCAAGTAAGTCAGCAATTTTATTTCCAGGTAGTTATTCCAGACAAATAAAGACCTGTGTTCACACAAAAACCTTTGTATGAATGTTTACAGCAGCTTTATTCATAACAGTTCAATACTGGAAACAACCCAATATCCTTCAGTGAGTGAATGGCTAAATGTACTGTGGTGCATTCATATCATGAAATACTACTCAGCAATAAAAAATAATGAACTATAGATATATGCAACCATCAGAATGAATATCTAGAACATTATACTGATTGAAAAAGCCAAAACCAAAAGGTTATGTGGTTGACGTGGTTTAAGGAGGGAGTTGTGGTCCTGGGGAAGCAGGTGCAGCTAGAATGGGTAATACGAGGGATCTTCGTAGTGACGGAAATGTTCTGTATCTTGACTGTAGCCATGTCAACATCCTTATGGTGACATTGTGCTAAATTTTTCAAGATACTACCATTGGGAGAAACTGGGTAAAGGATATATGGAATCTCTGTATTCTTTCTTACAATTGCATCTACAATTTTTTTAATATAAAAAGTTAATTAAAAGAATGGTAAAAGATTTGAATAGACGCTTCAGAAAATAGATGTACAAATGGCCAGTAGGCAAATTAAAAATGTTCAACATCAGTAATGATCAGAGGAATGCAAATTAAAGCCACAATTAGATAACAATACATATCTAACAGGAAGGCTACAATTAAAAAGATTGGCAACAGCAAACATTAGGGAATATGTGGAGTCACCAGAATTTGCATGTACTGATGACGGTAATATAAAGTGGTACAATACTTCAGCCTTTCATAACAAGTTAAACATTAGCAATGACACAGCTAGGTAATTATTTAAGACAAATAAAATTTTGGTTCACAAAATGCTTTATACAAGAATATTAATTGCTGCTTTGTAAATAATAGCTACTAATTGGAAACAATTCAGAAGTCTATTTATAGGACAATCGATAAACTGGTATATTCATATTTATAGAATACTACTCTGCAATATAAAGAAATGAACTATTGATAGAATTATATTAGCAAATGATACAAGCATTAAGCTGAGTGAAAAAAAAATTCTCCTAAGATCAGAACAAGATCATATGTCTGCTTTTACTATTCTTATTTAACATACAGCCGAATGCGTTAGTGAAATAAGGCAATAGAAGAAAATATAGGAAAAAATAAATAAAACTGTCTCTATTAGCAGATGACCTGATTGTCTACATTAGTACAGCAAAGTTGCAGGTTATAAGATAGGCATACGAAAATCAATTCTATTCTTATAGACTGATGATAAGCATTTAGACACAAAATTAAAACTAAAAGTCCAGTTACGATCACTGAATAAAATGAAATACTTAGGTGTAAATCAAAGAAAACCTCCATATTACTAGTATGCTGAAAATAACATGATGTTAATAAAATAAGTCAATCAGGTAAATAAATGATAGATATACCATGTTGATGGATTGAAACATAGTAAGATATCAGTATTACCCAAACTGATATGCAGGTTTAATACAATACCTAGCAAAATTTCAAAATGATATTTTTGTAGATATAGACCAATTCAGTCTAAAATTTATAACGAATGGCAAAGGAACTAGAATACCTAAACAATTTTGAAAGAGAAGAAGAAAGTGAAGGAATCTGCCCAGTTATATAGCTACAGAGAATCAAAATTGTGTGATATTATTAGAAGGGTAGACACATGTTCAACAGAACAAAGAATTCAGAAACAGACCCACACATGCTATATGCCCAACTGATTTTAGATAATGGTGAAAGAGCAGTTCAATACAGGAAAATGGCCTTTTCAACAATTGGTGCTGGAGCAATTTTCCATCTACAGGAAAAAATTCTGTAGACTTTGACCTAAGTCTTTCACCTTATGCAAAAATTAACTCAATATGAATCACAGACTTAACTATAAAATTTAAAACTGTAAATATCTTAGAAAAAAATAGGAAAAAATCTTCAGGATTTTGG
>NW_007754110.1:7921-8172 GCF_000696425.1 Galeopterus variegatus
TATCCATTTCCTCCAGATTTTCAAATTTGTTGGCATATAGTTGTTTATAGTAGTCTCTACTTATTCCTTGTACTTCAGATGTATCAGTTGTAATATCACTTTTTTATTTCTAATTTTTGTTATTTGGATCTTCTCTTTACTTTTTTTTAGTTAACTGTGCTATTGGTTTGTCAATTTTATTTATTTTTTCAAAAAACCAACTTTTTGATTCATTGATTTTTTGTATTGTTTTTGGGTTT
Organism: Galeopterus variegatus; assembly: GCF_000696425.1. Classification (NCBI taxonomy): domain Eukaryota; kingdom Metazoa; phylum Chordata; class Mammalia; order Dermoptera; family Cynocephalidae; genus Galeopterus; species Galeopterus variegatus. The sequence continues at coordinate 8,161 of NW_007754110.1, forward strand.
CAATTTCATTAA
>NW_007754111.1:0-1240 GCF_000696425.1 Galeopterus variegatus
AGTTCCAGGTAGGCTTCTCTGAGGCATGGGGAGAAGCCAGCAGGTGTGGATGTGTCTCCTTTTTGCCCCCTCAGAGGCCAGAGTGCAATGGAGATTTGCACTCTGGGAAGCAGCAAGGAGCAGGTGCTCAGGGGAGGTAAGGTCAGGGGAGGTGAGTGGCCCTTATCTGACCTCAGCTGCCTTCACCTGCTCATCTGCCTCTTCCTGCTGCAGAGAAGTTGGTCAAGGCAAAGCTGGATGACCTGAAGCATCAGCTGTGCTCCTTGTGTGTGTCTGAGAGCCCCTTCACCATTACCTAGGGGCTCTTCCTCCACAGCCAGGAGGCAGCAGCCATAGGGTAAGATGTGGAAGGAAGTGGAGGGAGAAAGAGGAGGAAGAGGTCAGTACTGACCACCACGTTGCTCCAGCACCTCAGGCAGCTATTGCAGGAGGGCAGAAAAACCAAGGAAGCAACAGAGATGCCCTCCCAGGTTAGGACACAGCCCACCCCAACTTTATCCCACAGAACTATGAGAAATAGGGGCACTATTTTGGTACAAGTCACCTCAGCTGAGTCTGTGCTGGGAGAAGGGTGAGAGTTGGGCCCAAGACCCCTAATCCTCTGAGACTGGGTGAAGCATTTGGCCTGACTCTGCCTCTTAGTGTGAGCCAGAGCCACACCACAAGCACTCACCAAGTGCTTCCTTAACCTCCTTGTCCCCAGTCTGCTGGTCTCGAGGACCTGACAGGTGTTTTGGGCCCTGAGGCAGAGGTATGCAGGCCTGAGGCCCTCTTGCAATTAGCCCAGGGTGTCTGAAACCCACCCTGTGATGATTTCTTCAATTCCTTTACACAGGCCTGGACTGCACTGACTCTCAGTATTTAAAAAAATAAAATTAAATTAAAATCAACGAGCTGGGATCCAAAGTCAGTTCCATGCTATAGTTCCCCACTGGTTATCTGAGAAAAAGAAATGCAATTTGAGGTTTCGTGTAGTATGTGCTCTCGTGGACAAAATATGTAACTAAGGTACATTATATTTTAGAAATCTTCCGTGTACAGGAAGTCAATCATCTAGGATTTAAATTGCGTGTATCTGAGGCATGTTTCAAATCCACCAAAAAGGCTTCAACCTAATTAAGGCCAACAATGGGAGTCAAGGTCTGCTTCCTCTGGGTCAAAATACATTGAATTAACAACCAAGAGATTTCCTCTCTCGACAGAAATATAGCAGGTAGGCCATGGGACAAGGTGGGGTTGG
>NW_007754111.1:1906-3688 GCF_000696425.1 Galeopterus variegatus
GAGCCTGGGCATGGGCTCCCATCAGGAACCAGCCATGTGTGCACAGAAAACCTCAGAACCAGAGAGCCACAAATGGAGTGTAAGCTGGGCTTCTAATACCCAGCTGGTCATATAGGCATATTCTTGCTGTGGACCCAGCCCCAGCAGAAGAAACTTCCTGTATACTCACCAAGGCCAGGTAAGTACCTGGACAATCATCACTTTCACTATTATAAATAAACAATGCTGATAAAGGTGGTAAAAACCACACCCAAACTCAGTATAACCCACTATTGATCGGTACATTTGACCCCTGAGTCAGGGCTCAGTGCCAAGTAGGTACATCACCTACTCCAGCAGAACAACTGTGCCCGTTGCACACCTCTTGGAATTAACACAGTCAGTAATGAATAGAAAAATATTATAAGTAGACACTTGCAATATCTTTAAAATACTATGTACCTAGGAACTCATATAATGACATTCGTACAGGATTTCCTCCAAAAAATTATAGCTAAAAGAAATTTCAAAAGACCTAAATAATGGAGAGACAGATCAGTCTCATGAATTGGAAAGTCATTATTCTAAAGATGTCATTTCTGTCCACAATGACACATAACTCCATTAAAATTTTAATAGCAATTTTATATGTCTTTTTGTGTAAATTCACAAGGCAATTCTAGGAAGAATATGGAAATACAAAGTTCAAAGCGTCTCCAATGTAATGAACAGGTGGGAGGATGTCTCCACAGAGTATTGGAACACTTTATGAAGGTACAGTGAATAAGACCTGGTAGAATCGATGCAGAGAGAGACAAGTGGCCCAAAGTGAGAGCCTTGGAGGAGGCTGTGTGTGTTGTATGCTGTATGGCTGATGAAGGACAAAGGTGGCCCTACAGAGCTGTTTTCAATTTTTGAATCAATGTTGCTGATTCACACGGATATCTATTAGGAAAAAAGTAATAACATTTGATCCCTACATCATACCATAGCAAAAGATTCATAGATTTAAGTGTAAAAAGTAACTTTTGAGAAAAACTTTATGATTTTGTTTTGGGGAAAGTGTTCCTAGATTAGATTTTTTTAAATTATAAATTTTATAGGGAAAGTTTGATGAAATCACATGAAATACCATTATAGTTAGGAATTTCTGTTCATCAAAATATATCTTTAAGAGTGTGCAGAGGTAAGCCATAGAGTGGTAGGAGATATTTGAAGTGCAAATTTTTAACATAGGACTGATAGTGAAGAATATATAAGGGTCTATGTATTTCTCTAGAAAGAAATACATCCAAATATTTTATTTAAAAAGCTGAGATTTTAACAAGCACTTCATAAAAAAGGAGATGTTCAAATGAAAAACAAATAAAAATTTAAGAGTTGGCAAAGATGTGGAGCAACTGGAATTGTCAAACACTGTGGGTGGCACAGTAAAGTGAGGGAGACGCCGGAGCAATGGTTTGGTGGCATCTACTCAGGCATACCCTATAAAGCAGCAGTTCCAATCTTCTTAGGTAGAAAAGAAATGCACCAAAATGTTTCACAAGAAATTTCTAACAGGACTAATTGTAATAGAAAAATACCATTTACCACCATGGAGAATAGAAGGGATAGTGAGAGGAAGAGGAAATGCAATTGTTTCTTGGGATGTCACTAATGTTCCATTTCATGACCTAGGTGGTGCTTAAATGGTGTGTTCCCTTTATGACAATTCACTGACCTACTTTTGATGTTTGTCATGATTTTACAGTTTGCTCAATAAAATCAAGTTTATTTAATAAAGTGTGCTGGGCAGGAGAAGAA
>NW_007754111.1:7957-8172 GCF_000696425.1 Galeopterus variegatus
GAGCCTGGGCATGGGCTCCCATCAGGAACCAGCCATGTGTGCACAGAAAACCTCAGAACCAAGAGCCACAAATAGAGTGTAAGCTGGGCTTCTAATACCCAGCTGGTCATATAGGCATATTCTTGCTGTGGACCCAGCCCCAGCAGAAGAGCCCTCCTGTATACTCACCAAGGCCAGGTAAGTACCTGGACAATCATCACTTTCACTATTATAAA
>NW_007754112.1:0-557 GCF_000696425.1 Galeopterus variegatus
TTATCATGTCAAAGGGATACCGAAGTTTATTGCATCACTATCTACAACAGCCAAGAGTTGGAACCAGCCGGAATGTGCATCATCAGATGAGTGGATAAGGAAGATGTGGTATATCTACACGATGGAATACTACTCTGCTATTAAAAAAAAAATGGAATACCACCATTCACAGCAACATGGATGGACTTAGAGAAAATTATATTAAGTGAACTAAGTCAGGCACAGAAAGAGAAATACCACATGCTCTCACTTATTTTTGTGAGATAAAAATAAATAAATAAATTAATATCCAAACAAATGGTGGGGAGAGGGGAAGAAGACACCACAATCACAACAACCCCATGAACTTGCTAAGATAAGTGAGCAGATATGATGGTGATTGGGGAGTGGGGGATGGGAGGGGGGAAAGAGGAATGGGTAAAGGGACACGAAAATCAACTCCATTGTATACTGATGAATTAAAATAAAAATAGCATTTTAGTTGAATATTACTAACATTGTGATTGTTTCATGCCATATTTTGTGGGATAAAACTTGAGAATATGTGTGATGGGAAA
>NW_007754112.1:1557-2567 GCF_000696425.1 Galeopterus variegatus
TGTTTCTTGTTTCTTTTCTTTTTCTTTTTTTGTTTTGTTATATGTCTTCTTTTCAGAAAGGCGTTTTGCCCATTTTTTAATTGGGTTATTCGTTTTTTTGCTGTTGAGTTGTTTGAATTCTTTGTATATCCTCAGTATTAACTACTTGTCAGATGCACAGTTTGCAAACACTTTCTCCCATTCTGTAAGGTATTCCTTCACTCAGCTAATTGTTCCCTTCGTTGTACATAATCCAATTTGCCCATTTATGCTTTTGTTGCCTGTGCTTTTGAGCTCTTATCCACAAAGTCTTTGCCCAGATCAGTGTCCTGAAGCACTTATGTTATGTTTTATTTTAGAAGTTTCATACTTTCCAGTCTTACATTTGAGTCTTTAACATATTTTGAGTTGATTTTTGTATATGGTGACATGTAGGGGTGTAGTTTCACTCTTCTGCATTTAGATATCCAGTTTTCCCAGCACTGTTTATTGAAGAGATTATTCTTTCCCCAGTGAACATTCTTGGTGCCTTTGTTGAGGATCAGTTGACTGTAAATATGTGGCTTTATTTCTGGGTTCTCTATTCTGTACCATTAGTTTATGTGTCTGTTTTCATGCCAGTACCATGGTGTTTTGGTTACTATAGCTTTGTAGTATATTTTGAAATCAGGTGGTGTGATGCCTCCATCTTTGCTCTTTTTTCTCAGGATTGCTTTAGCTATTCAGGGGCTTTTGTCATTACATATGATTTTAGGATTTTTTAAAATTTCTGTGCAGAGTACCACTTGTATTTTATTAGGGATTGCATTGAGTCTGGAGTTTGCTTTTGGTTTTATTGTCATTTTTCACAATATTAATTCCTCCAACCCATGGATATGGAATGTCTTTCCAATTCTTTGCCCTCTTCAGTTTCCTTTATCAATGTTTTATAGTTTTCATTGTAGAGATCTTTCACCTCCTTCATTAAATGTATTCCTGGATATTGAATTTTTTTTCTGTAGCTATTTTAAATAGGATTGCTTTCTTGATTT
>NW_007754112.1:7830-8171 GCF_000696425.1 Galeopterus variegatus
GGCTATTGCTTGCCATGGCTACAGATCAGTTGTTTCTTATGCTTGGCACTGTCTGTGCCCCGTTCTTCTCGTTCCAATCTGTCATCCCATTGCCCTACTCCACATGGAAGGATCTGCTGTACTCTGTCCACATCTCCCTTTTTGGCAGCCTGATGCATCTTTCCTAGATGTCTGAGTCAGATCTAGGAGGTCAGCCGATATCCGATTCACTTTCTCAAACAAAGGCGTCCGCAGTCGCCTCCTGCAACCTGCTGGAGGTGCCGGAGACTGAAGGTTTTTGTCTTTTGAGGGGAGAAGGAAGAGTCACTCTCGGGCACCTCCACCAGCTTGCAGGGGGCAAG
>NW_007754113.1:0-211 GCF_000696425.1 Galeopterus variegatus
AAAAAAAAAAAAAAAAAAAAAAAAAAAAAAAAAAAAAAAACACCTTTCACTCTCAGAAATCTCTCAGTTTACTTGTTAAGACAAGTGAACAGATATGATGGAGATGGTGGGGAGGGGAGAGAGGGAGGGAGGAAAGGAACGGGTAAATGGACACGGAAATCAACTGCAATGTATATTGAGAAGTTAAAATTAAAGACAGAGACAGAGGGAG
>NW_007754113.1:4883-8171 GCF_000696425.1 Galeopterus variegatus
TCAGATCCCACATACAGACCAGTTCCCGCTCACTGGCTGAGTGAGGTGTGGGCGCAACACCAAGGGTTGCAATCCCGTTGCCAGTCCGGTCCGGGCGCGACACTGAGCGTTGCGATCCATTGCCGGACATGAAAAAAGACAAAAAGGAAAAAAAAAATTATACTATATTGCATTTACCAATTAATTGCTCGTCATTCAAGAGATTGCTTTATGTTCTTGTATTTTTTAATTATAAGGTTTAAGACAGAAGTCTTGCATTTAATAGCTATTAAAAGATTCCTCAAAGATCCTACACACATACGATGTCCCTGCAAATATCATTATTTCATTTAATAGATTACTTTTAAATTTTCCTATTTCAATTACTTGCCAAAATATTTCATTCTGTGCTGTTTCTATCATATATCATACTATAGTCACAGAAATACTGAAATTAAAGGGACATTTCAATGCTTAAAATATGAAACAAATTATTTTGGTATCTAAAATAACCTGTGAAAGCAACTCCTACACACATGTGGTAATAATTTGCAAAAGCTATCTTTTATTGGATTCTAGGTAATAACAATGGCATATGCTTTTTGTACATCTACTCTTACAAAACAAATTTTTCACAAACCTTTCAAGAAATCAAAATGCTTCAGATACTTTCCATCATGCAATATCAATCCAATAACTCAAATATCTGGCTTACAGGATTTAGTGCACAATCTTTCAGAGTACCATTGAATAAAAGCAGTTCATCATTTTTACTCCAATACAGCTTAGTGATAAAAGACTCATATTTTAAATCATAAAACTTCTTGTTTTCCTTTTTCTATATTTTCTTCTCCTGAGTAAGAGGACTGAACACGGGAGACTTCACTGATGCTAATATAAAATGAAACGGAAATAAAGTGGAAGGGAAAATGCTTCAGTAGCATTATGGCCTTCACTATAAATTGACATTCATTAGATAAAATAGTCTTTTACAATAACAATCTACAATTTTCAAGATCCTTACCTTTGTATAATGCTTCTGAATGAATATAATGGTTTTCATAAAGAAGCATTTGTCTCTTCCAAATGCATTATTTCACAGGAGAGATGCTAACAAGTCTGTGCTATAAGCAATAAGATCCCTAACAATCATCTTTCCTGGTGCTCTAGATAAGGGGATGGGGGGGTGGGGGGGGACTTATCTTTTCCTTTTCTTCTCCTACTTTCCTGACACAGGAAAGGCCGAGAGGAACTGCTGGATTCTCTTTGACCTTTGCTGACTGACTTTCTGCACTAACCACTATTGCTCTGTTAAAACACAAGTTATGGAATACATAAAAGTACCTAAAGGAGGAATCTTTTACCTTACATTAACTAATCCCCATTACCTATTGCTTTCTTTTATTATTTTTCTTTAAAAAAAAAATAATAACAATTTAACACCCCAACCTTTTTTGGTCCTCCTAAAGTAAGTGCTTTAGAAAGAAGCAAGTTGTGAATAAATTCATAACCTAAAGCCTACCATACTAAAATTGCTGAAAATCAAAGAGAAAAGAATTTTAAAAGCAGCCAGAAAAGGACAGACTACCTTTAAAGAAGTAGTACTTAAAATTACATAGCTGAGAATAAAAAAGCAAAGAAAAAAAGTGAATCACTCTATCTACTGGAGTTGGGATACACTCTTCTGTCCTGGACATCAGAACTCAAGACTCTTCAAAAGCTTTTAGATTCCAGGACTTAACACCAAGGACACCATTGGCTTTGCTGGTTTTGAGGACTTCAGACTTAGACTGAGTCATGCTAATGGCATCCAGTTTGCAGACAGCCCATCGTGGGACTTCTCATCACGATCAAGGTAAGATGCAGCACTGCTCCTCCTCCAACAAAGGAGGACCCAGGCAGGCAGACAGGAGACCCGGCCAGTCCACTGCTCAGCTCCCTGCCAAGCCTGTGCAGAAGGCAAGACTATACATCAGTGCCATAAAGCCTGACACCGCTTTCGCAGAGGTGGCCCACATTATCTGACACCACAGCTACTACTGTTGCAAGGACAGCTCACTGCCTTAATAACATCCATGAACACTGTGCAGGTGGCCATCACATGTTTTACTTCATCGACACAAGGAGAGTCACTGGAAGAACCTGGAAAAAGAGAAAGAAGTCTTTCTCTTCAAAGTCCGTTCCAGAGAAATAGAAGAAGCAACTGATATACCAGCTGACCAGAAATGAACATAGAAATACAAGAAACACAAAAAAATCAGAAAATATGAGGCCATAGGAATTCAGTAACTCTCAAGTACCAGACCATACAGAACAGGAAATCCTTGAAATGACTGAAAGGAATTGCAAGTAACTATCTTAAGGACACAAAGAGATAAGAGAGGACTCTGTAAGACAACACAATGAAACAAGAAAAAATATCCTGGTTATGAAGGAGGAAATTTACAAAAAGATTAATGCCTTTAAAAAGAATGTAGCAAAACTCAAGCTGAAAGACATATTCAATGAAATAAAAACACAATTGAGAGCTTAAGCAGCAGATTAGAATAAGGAGAAGAAAGAATTTCTGAACTCAAAGATGGTCTTTATGAAATAACCCAAGCAGACAAAAAAAAGGAAAAAAGAATTTTAAAAAAATGAAGAATGTCTGAAAGCTAGCAGACAATCTTAAGCACACAAACATTTGAATCATGGGTGTACCTAAAGGGGAGGAGAAAGGTAAAGGCATTAAAAATCTATTCAATAAAATAATAATAGAAAACATCCCAGGTATAGGGAGAGACACAGTCCTTCAGACCTAGGAAGCTCAAAGATCCCAAAACAGATTCAATCCAAAAATACACCCTCCAAGACACATTATAGTAAAACTGGCAAAGTTCAAAGACAAAGAGAGAATCCTAAAAGCAGCAAGAGAAAAGCATCAAGTCACTTATAAGGGTACCCCCATCAGAATAACAGCAGACTTTTCCTCTGAATCTCTATAGGTGAGAAGACAATGGGATGACATATTCAAAATACTACAACAAAAAAACTGCCAGCCAAGAATATTATACCCAGCATGATTATCCTTAAGAAAAGAGGGAGAAATAGTATATTTCCCAGACAAACAAAAAATGTGTGAGTTCATCACCACAAGACCAGCCCTGCAGGAAATTCTCAAGAAAGTCCTGCATCTGGAATGCAGAAATAATAATCACTACCATGAATGCCCAAGTAAGAACAAAACCCACTAGTAAGGGCCGGCCCGATGGCGCACTGCTATAGTGCACCGCTTGGGAAGTGCAGTGGCGCTCCCGCCGAGGGTTCGGA
>NW_007754114.1:0-8171 GCF_000696425.1 Galeopterus variegatus
TTCTATCCTCACAATACTGTTTTATCAAGGTTTTCAGTTAAATTAATATTTGTAAATTACTTTATTATGACTGTGTGTATTTTTTTACCACTGAGCCATGTAAATTTATATTTTCTTTCCCATAAATATTACAAGATTTCCTCGTTTTTTGTTTGCTTTGTGTTCTATGTCAGTATCACTAATTCTTCTCAGATACTCCAAAAGAATTCTAAAGCTTTTTTGAAAAATATTTTCTCCCAAAACACACCAAATTACTACAATTTGATTTTCTTCTTGGAGCTATTCCTTCTAGAAGCTAAAATTCTCCTGATCTACTGTGGACTAGCAGTTCTCTAAGCTTCTTGTAGAGTTGATGTTTCTCATCTGTGTTAGATCCAGTTTCTAGGAACTCATATTTCCTGTTACATTTCTAGGAACTACATAGTTCCTTATTTGGGTGGAATATATCCTCTAGTTGCATCCTGATAATATATAGTTAAGGTGGTACATTGTGCAATATTGCATTTCTGAGAATGTGTTTATTTCACTCTTATACTTAAGGGTAGTTTAGGTGAGTATATAATTCTAGGTTGTAAATATTTTTCCGTCAGATTTTGAAAGGCTTTCATCTTTTGTCTTCTGGCTTACGGAGTTGTTAAGAAATCTGATGTTATGCTAACTCTTGATCTTTATATATGACCTTTTAATTTCCTCTGTAAGCCTTTAAGATCATCTGTTTATCCTTGAAGTTTTGAAATTTCACAATAATTTGCCTTAGTACGGGTCTTTTTTCAATTCATTGTGCTGGGCCCTTTTCAGTGTGGAAACTTACCCTTCATAGTCTGGGGATTTCTATTAGTTATTGGATCTTCAGGATTAAGCTCCTTATTTTCATCAAGATCTTATTTTCCATCTTTTTTTGTGTGTGTTCTATTTTATATGAAACTTTCATGAGTTACTATTCCAAACATTTTTTAAAAAATTTCCACTGTATTTAAATTTTTTATGAGCTTTTTCACTCAGAATGTTCCTTTCTTTTTTTTTATTTTGATAGCATCCTGTTCTTGTTTCTTTGATGTAATATCTACTCTTATCTCTAAAGATAAGAATATTTTTTTTGAACTTTTCTTCTGCTCCCTGCATTGTCTTTGTTTCTTCCAAAGTTTTGTTTGTTTTGGTTTGTCTTTTGTGTTGGAGGTATTCTTTATAAGTCTGCAGTACCTTTCTTATCATTTAAAAATAAGACTACAAATATGCTTGGAAACTGCATGTAGGCTTGTAAACTGAGATGTTTCACACAGAGGGTAATTAAGTAGGATCCTGGCTGAGCATCTTGTTGGACCACAAATATCGGAGACTCTAGAGTTTCTTTAGAGAAGAATCCTCCAATATCTTATTTGTAGACTATAATCCTGGTTGTCACTGTTATAGGAGTTTAGTGATAAGTGATATAAAGAAGTTCTTGGGGGAGGGGTTGTCTCACAATTTAGTATATAGATTTTAGCTGAATCCCTTGTTCTCAATATGATGATTCTCTTCCATCTTCCTTTATAATTGGTTCCATGTTTTTACATAATTAATCTTTAATCTCCTATTGTGGTCTCAAAGCTTCTTATATAAACTTTCAACTACTCATTCCCACCTATACCCACCCACCAATTTGAAGCCCCACGCCTCACTCCTGAATTTGGTGATTTGTTGCCTTCAATGCTTGAGCCTTTTCACGATTTTGTGATATGAATTTCCCTGTCTGTCATTAACATCTGCCTCTGCAGGCCCGTAGTGTACAGTATTTTCAACTCTGCTAATTCCTTCATGTGCTTTTCATTTTTTAAAAGTTTGTTGATGTCTCTTGTCTGCTGTTGTCTCTTCTACTCATTCACTTTGCCCATGTAGTCGTTTTTTTCTTCAAGTTGTTATTTTTAATTGACACATAATGATTGTACATATTCATGGAGTACAATGTGATATTTGGGTACATGTATACAATGTTTAATGACCAAATTAGGGTAATTATCATCACATCACCTCAAATATTTGTTACTTCTTTATGTTGGGAACATTCAAAATTCTCCCTTCTAGCTATTTGAAATTATACAATAAATTGTTAACTGTAGTCATGCTACAGTGCTATAGAACACTAGAACTTATTCCATCTATCTAGCTGTAATTTGTATAATGTAGAACTAGCTCACCCTATACCTCCCTTCCCCAACCTCTAGTAACCACTGTTCTACTATCTACTCCTAGATCAACTTTTTTGGCTTCCACATATGAATGAGAACAGGCGTTATTTATCTTTCTGTGCCTAGATTATTTCATTCAACATAATGTCCTCCATGACTCATCCACGTTGCTGCAAATGACGGGATTTCATTCTTTTTTATGGCTTCATGGCATTCCACTGTGATGTATACTACATTTGTTTGTCTGCTGATGGACATGTAGGTTGATTCCACATCTTAGCTATTGTGAATAGAGCTGTGATAAACATGGGAGTGCAGATATCCCTTTGACTACCGCCTTCCTTTCCTTTGGATATACCCAGTAGTGGGATTGCTGGATCATACGGTAATTCAATTTGAAGTTTTTTAAGAAACCTCCGTACTGTTTTCCATAGCAGCTATACTAACTTACATTCCCACCAACAGTGTATAAGAGTTCCCTTTTCTTTGCATCCTTGCTAGCATTCATTGTTTTTTGTCTTTTTGATAATAGCCATTCTAACTGGGGTAGGATTATATCTAATTGTGGTTTTGATTTGCATTTCACTGATGATTAGTGACATTGAGCATTTTTTCCTTATACTTGGCCATTTGTATGTCATCTTTTGAGAAACATCTATTCAGATCATTTGCCCATTTTTATGTTGAGTTTTTTGGGTTTTGTTTTGCTGTTGAGTTGTTTGAATTCCTTGTATATTCTGGATATTAATTCCTTGTTAACTGTATAGTTTGCAAATATTTTCTCCCATTCTGTGGGTTATCTCTTTCCTCTGTTGATTATTTCCTTTGTCTTGCAGAAGCTTTTTAGTTTTGATATAATCTCATTTGTCTTTTTTTCTTTTGTTGCCTGTGCTTTTGAGATCTTATTCATAAAATATTTGCCCAGATCAGTATCCTGAAGCATTTCCCCTATGTTTTTGTCTAGTGGTTTCATAGTTTTTGGCTTTACATTTAAGACTTTAAATTCATGTTGAGTTAATTTTTGTATATGGTGAGAGATAAAGGTCTAGTTTCATTCTGCGGCATATAAATATTCAATTTTCCCAGCATCATTTATTGAAGATACTGTCCTTTCTCCAAGGTATGTTCTTGGCACCTTTGTCTAAAATCAGTTGGCTGTAGATACATGGATTTATTTATGGGTTCTCTATGCTGTTTCGTTGTTCTTTGTGTCTGTTTTTGTGCCAGTAACATGCTGTTTGATTATTGTAACCTTGTAGTGTATTTTGAAGTCAGGTAATGTGATGCCTACAGCTTTGTTCTTTTTGCTCAGGATTGCTTTGGCTATTTGGGGTCTTTTGTGGTTCCATATGAATTTTATGATTTTTTTTTCTGTTTCTGTGAAGAATATCATTGGTAGTTTGATAGGGACTGCATTCAATCTATAGATCACTTTGGGCAGTATTGTCATTTTAACAATATTGATTCTGCCAATCTATAAACATGGGATGCCTTTCCATTTTTTCGTGTCCTCTTTGGTTTCTTTCATTATTGTTTTGTAGTTTTCTTGTAGAGCTCTTTCATCTCCTTGGTTAAATTTATTCCTATGTGTGGTATTTTATTTTTGTCACTACTGTAAATAAGATTACTTTCTTGATTTCTTTTTCAGCTAGCTTTTTGTTGGTATAGAAATGCTACTGATTTTTGTACATTGATTTTGTATCCTGCAACTTTACTGAATTCATTTATCAGATCTAGGAGTTTTCTGGTGGAGTCTTTAGGTTTCTCTCTACATAAAATCATGCCATCTGCAAACAGCAACAATTTGATTTTCTCCTTTCTAATTTGGATGCCTTTTATTCCTTTCTCTTGCCTAATTGCTCTGGCTAGTACTTCCAGTACTATCTTGAATAAAAGAGTGGTGAGAGTAGGCATCCTTGTCTTGTTCCACTTCTTAGGGGAGCAGAATGATGTTAACTGTGGGTTTGTGATATAGGGCCTTTATTGTATTGAGATACATTCCTTCTTTACCTAATTTGTGGAGAGTTTTTTTTTTTTTTTCTTAAAGGGATGTTAAATTTTATCAAATGCTTTTTCTGTGTTTATTGAGATGCCCATGTAGTTTAAAACCACATTTCTTTATTCTCATTTTAGTGAGATTTTTAAGACTGAGAAGAAATAAACATTTACATGATTTGCTATGGTTTCAGTTATTACTTTTAATTTTAACACAGCTAAGAAAAACCATTTTAAGATTCTTATTATTCGATATAAATTTTGTATTTGTTTTATAGCCATGTTTTAGATATAACCTAATGAATAAATGATTTTATTTCAAGAAAAACTAGTTAATATAAGGTTATGTTTTCTGAGCATTTGACAGATAGAGATACCTTTTCTTACCTGATCCAGTGTACTTTTCTTATTACTCTCTCTGTGTTGGTGAACTGGATGCCAGTGAGATAGTGTTGGCATTGCTGCAACACTTCTCTATGATGACTTATACCATGCAAGATGTGTAACTAATTCTCAGCGTGCATATCATTCTCATGGTCATGATCCCTAGGTGTGAAAAGCACATGTGTGGAATACTCATCTCCAAGAAGAGTATTTCCTGTAGAAATTAATCCAAAATGTGTTTATTGTTAACAGAGGAGCAGCTCATTCTAGTTGCAGCAACTTCAAGTACTTCTGCCAAAAACCCCTATGGGCACTTAACCGAAAATTTTACACATAGCTTAAAGCTTCATTTCTCATTTTTAAAATAAATTTGAATGTATCTATTTATACAGGATAGATGTGTTGTTTACTGTAAGAATACTTTAAAGAAAAACAATGGCCACTTTTAACAAATCTAATGTCAGTGGTGCTTAAGCACAGGTGTTCTGGAGCCAGAAGCCTGGGCTTATGTCCAATTTCCATCGCTTACTAGCTATGTGACCTTCAGGCGTTAAAAAAAAAAAAATTTGAGCCTCATTCTCGGCAACTCTAAAGTGAAGATAATAATAATACTTACTACACAAGGCTGTTGTGTGGATAAAATGAGATAAAACATATAAAGTGCCTGTTTCACAGTGAAAATGCAATAAATTTTAGTAGGAAAAAAAGAAATACTCCAGATCCTTTTATTTTTCCATATTTTCATAATTTGAAAAATAAAACAAAATAGTTGATTTTAAACAATTTCCTTTACTTCCTTAAATCAGTGAACTGCAGCCAGGAAGCTTGTATTTGAGTCTTGATTCTGACACTGTATTTAGCTGAGAGAGACTAAACAAAACAATACGAAGTGTATGTTGGGCAGTTATCTAGTTAATTTAGTCAGTTTGGGTAAATTGGCAAAGAAAAGAAAAGTGTGCTGAGGACTGTATACTCTCTCACTTACAACTTTGGTGATTTTATTTTGAACGATTATTTTATTTTTTCTTTCCTACAAACTGGAAGGAATATAGCTTTGGGAATTTAATTGACTCAGACATGAAAATTTAAAACAGTGAGAATTCATTAAAATTAAGTGTTATGTTGTATTAATTTAGTTATTTAGTAGTAAGAGTTAATGCTGTAATTTGTTATACTCTATAAAGTGAAATTACTCTTTACTTTTTAATCTAAAAGTTGATAACTTTCTTTTAAATCCTTTAAACAATCCTTTTACCAGTTATTAAGAAATGTAAAAATCACTGTACTTTGAGGGGCAAAAATAATAGTACCCTCGTTCTTCCAATCTGTGGTAGAATATTATTGAATATTGTCAAGTAAAATGATTCTTCGATTCTGTACTTATGAAACAACTTTAACCATTTGCTTTCCCATATCTATTTCTTTAGGCATATGCTATACACCCCCACACTAACCACTGGATTTAGAGTCAAAGACTTAGGTATGAGTCATAGTTTTATCGTCTACTGAGACTCAGTTTCTCTTTTCTCCCTCCCTCTTCCTCCCTCTAAGTCCTTCTCTCTCCCGCTTCCACTCTCTTCCCCCTTCCCCCATCTTTCTTTTATTCTGACTTGTGATAACAATATCAGTGCTGCTTACTGAACAAGTTTCAAATGAAAGGCAAGTAAGTTTGGTGTGTCTATGTCTATAGCTATAGAGTGTCAGCTTTACACACTTAGAAGATTGATTTTAGGGGCCGGCCCGGTGGCACACTGCTATAGTGTGCCGCTTGGGAAGCATGGTGGCGCTCCCGCCAAGGGTTTGGATCCCACATGCGGACCGGCCGCTCACTGGCTGAGCGAGGGGCGGGAGCGACGCCGAGGGTTGTGATCCCGTGGCCGGTCACGAAAAAAGACAAAAAGGAAAAAAAAAAAAAGAAGATTGATTTTATTAGTAGATTGAAAGAGGATTTATTTATCATTAGTGTGTAACAAAAAAAACCAACAAAAATTGCACTGAAGGCTTATAGAGGAGGTAACACTTGAACTGAGTCTTGTAGGATGGAGTAAAACTTGGCATGGAGGGAAACACTTAACGGGACTCTAAAGGAATGGGATTTTTTAAAAAAATAGATAAAACTGCTAAATATTACCAGGATAAAGAGAAAAAGAAGAAAAAAAATTAAAAAAGCTTTGATATGTCAAGAAATTCAAGAAAGAGTAAAACATATAGACAGAGAATGCTGTGGAGTAAGCAGATATATCAGTTAAGAAAAAAATGAGCAAGGGCTAGTGCGAAGTTAGAAGGCAGCACCTAAGACCATCCTTACTTCTGACACCAATTTCAAATTTAGAGGTCCCTAAGACCACCCTTAGGCTCAATAATATTTTAGAAGGACTCATAAGACTCACTGAAATCATTATACTCACAGTTAGGATTTATTGCAGCAAAAGGATACAAATTAAAATCAGTCCAACAAATGAACTGAGGGCTTAGAATGTCCCAAACAGAAAGAACAGTAAGTCCAAATATCATGAGTTAAAAATGAATTTAGTGTGTTTAAGGAGTAAGAAAAGACTAGTTTGGCTGGAGTAAAGTAAGGCGGGAATAACATGTTAGGAGATGAGATTAGACATAATAAGAGAATAGGTTACATTGGTTTCGTACACCATGTAAATGGCTTTAGCTATTGGAGAATTTTGATCAGGAAGTGGCATGATTTAATTTACACTATAAAAAGATTATTCTGGCTGCTCTTGTGGTTGTGTTGCTCCTCACTGAGAGAAGCACTGGAGTAAGAAAAACGAGGTTTGCGGAAAATATATATTGAGTGCTTTGGGACATGTAATCTGTACTGGATAAATTCAAAGGCAATTGGATATGAAAGCCCAGAAGAGGGGTTTATGAGTCAGCATATGTGGTTGTTGAAGCCGTGGTTTGAATTAAGTCATTAGGCCTGGTGTTTACAGTAAAATGAGCAAGGAGTTGTCTTGGTGACACCACCATTTATCCTACATTTAAGAAGCAAATCGAGGAAGGAGATACAGTCAGTTCAGCTGTTAGGTGACATGTGCATTCCTAAAAGTTACCGTGGGAAGAGACTGGCTCCAGAGGACTGGACTGCCTGTGTTCAAATTCTGCCTCTGCACTTCCTAGTCAGGTGACCATGGGCAAATAATTTAACTTTTCTTAACTGTTAGATGAATAAAAGGTGAGTGAAATAATAAATAAACCTAAACTTTATTTTCAGCAAAATAACCAGGCGACTAATATAATCTGAAAATCCCCTAAAGTACACCAAGAAAAGCAGATACCACTTGGAGTAGACTCAATACTAAGATTTCAGAAAGTACCAGCAAAACCAAACTTCCTGAAGGTGAGGAGCACACCTGGAAGTACTAATCATTAGCCCCTGTACAAAACAAGGGTTTGGGGAAAGCAGAAGCTGCCAAGGACAAAGTACAAGAAAGAAACACAGGTAATAGCTAAATGGCTAAGTGGGAACAGATCTCAGAAAATGCAAAAGTTCACATCCTGGGCCGGCCAGGTGGCGCACTGGAGAGTGCGCCACGTGGGAGCGTAGCGGTGCTCCCGCTGAGGGTTCGGATCCCATGTGGAGACCGGTTCCCGCTCACTGGCTGAGCGTGG